>NC_048307.1:62581585-62656829 GCF_013100865.1 Trachemys scripta elegans | reverse complement strand
GGGCCACGATCGGTCGAACCTGCTGCGTCAGCAGGTAAATAAACTGGCCCGGCCTACCAGGGTGCTTACCCTGGCGAGCCGCGTGCCAAACATTGCCAACCCTTGATATAGCATTATGAACTCCTTGAACAGCCTTCCCCTTCCCCATGCTGCATTTATAAAGCTGTCAGTGGGGTCTTATCTATACTGGGGACTAGGGCTGTCCCTAGGAAGGTGCGGAGCCTGGGGCAGAAGTGATGAATCTGTCACTTCCAGGACCGACCCTTCACTTCTGGGACCGACTGCGCCCGGTGCTGGCCAATTGCACCGGCGGCCCAGGGGGCCCCCCAAAGCTCAGGCCCAGAGCGGTCACCCCGATTCGACGTACCCTAGGGTTGGCTCTGCTGGGGACTTCCCCAACTACAGCCATCAGTGGCCAGTCACTAACACAGTTGCACCTGGGCAAACATCTAGTGTAGGCAAGGAAAGCTCTAGTGGAACAGCTTACTCCAGATTCAAGCCAAGGTGAGCTCCACCAGTGCATATGACAGGTCTCTCACACCACATCAAACATTTTACTTTCTTGTCTGTCTTGTCTTTTTAGATGGTAAACTTTGGGGGGCAGGGCCTATCTCTTACCATGTATTTATACAGTGGGGCCCTGCTCCTGGTTGAGGCCTCCCATGTCTATGAATATGATTAGGATTTACAGACTATATGTGGCAGCAATACCAAGTGGTTATATAACACCAGCTCAATAACGCTGACATGGTATTAGCTTGGATTAAGCTGCTAGTTGTGCAAACTAGATTTACATTTTCTAATTGACTCCACCCCATTATTCAGGCAATTTTTATCCAAAATTTGAATGAAATTAGCAAATGAAATTTGAAGTGAAGTTAGAGCTCTTCCCCCAGCCCTAACCAGATACCAAGGTCACCACAACTTTTAACTCAACCAATCCTAATTTCAGATGCTCATTTCTCAGGAAACTCAATCTAAAATTTGTGTAGTTAAACATCTGAGCTTGCACAGAATGCAGGGAACAAGTTATAGGATGTGCCTATGACAAAATTCTAGTCCAAGATTTCCCTGTGAAACAAATTATATCTAACAAAAGATATGTTCTGGCCTGACACAGGGAGGACTTTTTCCTGTTGTTTAATTAAGAGAGGAAGGTCTAGAAACTGAACAGAGATCATGAGGGAAAAAGAAGAACACACATGGGAAATATGGAGGGAACTTGCCAACAATGGGCAGGAAAGTAAAAGTGACAGTCATTTATAGATGGTGATACCACCTCTGGCCCCTCAGACTCTACTCTTCTCTGTGGTTGTTAGGCATTTCCTGTCCATCATTAGGAGCATGGCCCCTACAGAGATACACCATATGGGAGAAGACAAGACACCCGCCCCCTTAGTTCTGTGCTTTTGTGATTGAAAAGCCAAAGTGGGGTGGGCTCCAGACTCTCTTTCTGCACTGCCTCTTCTTAGAGGCAAAAGGTGGTTTCACCTCTCCAGTATGGTCTGTGTGAAATTCCCAAACAAGATTACAAAACTACTCAGGCTGTGGTAAAACAAGATCTATTTAGACAGAGAATGTCAAAATAAAAACAAACAAAAATGGATTGTGTATCACACCTAGGAACCCTCTGCCAACCATACATCGCAGAAGCACTGTGAGATCTGGCTACAACCTCATTGCAGCCAATGTAGGGTAGAATCTAGTTAGGCTGGTTCTATGCCCTCTGGACTGCCAATATTCCCAGATGGGGAGATGCAGCCAGAGTCCACCCCCTTTACATTGCCAGAGTGAGTGCTAAGATATGGTGTTGAATGGAAACCAAGGAGAAGATATTTGCCAGATTTGGGACACTGACTTTTTCCTTTGTACATATGAAGAAATGTATTTACCTACTAAACTCTTTCATTAATTATTATTATTATTATTTGCATTTCAAGCTCTAAGTAGTATTGGGACCCCAATGTTAGGCACCGTACATACATAGAATAGAAGATGGTCTCTGCCCCCAAAACCTTACAGTCTAAAGACACAGACAAAACTGATGTAGACGAACAACAAAAAAGAATTGTCCAAATTTCCATAATTAACAATGAATTTTCGTTTTTCAAACCCTCACCAGGTTTGTTAAAACTTAACAAAACTGTGTTAACTGTCTTCATGATAAAAAAAACACAGCAAAACTCATAATATGAATCAGACATTGGATTTAACAACATCAAAGAAGTTAGATATGACTCTTGCTGTTTACGCTGAAGTAGTTTAAGCATGACTTGTCCCGTAAAGACAAGAAAATAATGTGTCAAATAAATAAATCCGGGAACATTGTGTATAGGCAGGGAGGGAAAGGACAGGAAATGATGATTCATAACATGTTCCAGTAAAGAGTTTAATATCTTCATAGTAATTTGTTTTCCCCTCCGTCATAATGTAATTTGAAGTAATACCTTTTCAATAATTTTTGATAATCAGAAAGGGCAGTAGGCAGTCTGGAGTAATTGTCCTTAGATACAAATCAGGAAAGTGTGTGAAAATATCAAAAATCTCATTCAGTTGTAGGAGGGTTACTTGTATTAATGCCAGCAGGCATAGGAGCTTAGAAAAGAGCAGAATGGATATTGCTCAATGCACTATTCTGAAAAACATTCAACATGTGTATATAGTAAATTGGAATTAGAGGGTTCTTCTAAATTATAATCTTGATTTCCCAAAAATAAACACAATCCTAATGTTTCCTATCAACTTGCAGTCCTCTTTCCAGCAACATTCCTGTTGACTTCACTGGACTTTGACTGGCTCTGAGACTGGTTCCAGCATCTTTTAAAGGAGGCAAGTTTAATTTGAAATAAGAGTACGGAGTAATTTGCTTTAAAAAAAAAAAAAAAAAGCACAGTTTTGTTGCTTGTGAAATGCCAGGAAAGTTGAAAAATTAATAGCAAGGCTACAAAAAAGATTTGGAAATGAAGGAAGCTTATTGCTTCAGAAACAGCCCTTTTCCTGTTACCATGCAATGGCTGTACATGTGTGTTTTGGCACTAATAGTATTTTTTTTTTATTAAAGTAAGGATTTTCCCATCCTTTCAAACTTAGATTGTCTGTCTGAATGTATATGCCGAATATGTGGAGCATAAACATTCTAAACAGTCTTTTTTGTTTGCAGTGTTATTGTAGCCATGTTGGTCCCAGTATGTTAGAGAGACAAGGTGGGTGAGGTAATATCTTTTACTGGACCAACTTCTGTTTGTTGGAGAGACAAGCTTTCACACTACATAGAGCTCTTCTTCAGGTCTGGGGAAGGTACTCCTAGCCTCACAATTAAACATAAGGTGGAACAGATTGTTTAGCAAAGGTTAACACTTATTCTAAGTGACCTTTAGAGATGAAGTGGTCCATTAATACCTCTGCAGTCACAGGACAAAAAAGGGGGATTACTGGGTTACAGATTGTTGTAATAAATCATAATCATAAATCTAGTGTCTAGATTAAGACCATGATTTTTACTGTCTAGCAAAGTTATGAATTAAACTACTTATGCTAAACAATCTGTTCCACCTTGTATTTAGCTGTGAAAACTCTTAGTACCTTTCCCAGATCTGAAGAAGAGCTCTGTGTGGTGAGAGAGACAAGCTTTCACACTAACAGAAGTTGGTCCAATAAAAAAAAAAAAAAAGATTACCTCACCCATCTGGTCTGTTTTATTTTGTATAAATCAATTGCTCTTGCTATCATATTGAGATGCATCACCAATAGGACAATATACAAAGCCAAATGTAGTCTTTCCACACAGAATAATAACACAAATATTAATACTTTGCACTTCTCTGTAGCATTTTGTTACTCCCTTTCAAATGGCAAGTTCCTGAAACCCTTTTCCATGCATGTCTCCCAGACCATCTACTTTTTCTCTCATGGCCTCCCATCCTGGAAACTTTTTGCCATTATTCCAGAATCCTTTCAGTAAAAGAAAATCAAAGCACTTCACATCTGGCTTGCTCCTTCCAGCACGCGGGGAATTCTTTAGGATCCTTTTACTTCAACTCTTAGGGGCCCATCCTTTTCATTTATTGCTGGCATCCATTTCTTTTCTCCATTGTCACTGTACAGTTCTTTATGTCTTCAGTACAGAAGTCTTGAACTAATTTGGTTCTTGAACTAATCCTCATCTTTAGAACTGGAGCTGGTCGGGAATTTTCCATTGGAATGTTTTTCCAACAGAAAAATCAGTTTTCCCAAAAATCATGAGGGAAAAATCTCAGTTTTGTCAGAAGTCTTCAATTTTCCAAAGGCAAAAATCAAAATGAAATATTTCGAGTCCATTTGACCCAAATCAGAAGATTTCATTTTAGTGAACTGAACCAAAAACTTTAGTTTTGAATCAGTTCAGTAAAACATTAAACTGGATTTCCATATGAGTGAACTGCCTTATGGAAGTTGTAGTTCAGACCCTTACTGTCATCTATGAGCTGAGCTCGTCAGAGGACTATATTTCCCATAATGTATCATGCAGAGCTTGGCCAGAGGTAAATCTGCATTGCATCATGGATGTCACACGATTGGGCACATCATGGGAGCTGTAGTCTGGCCAGAGAGCTTGTCTCATAAGTGAGAATGGGAGCATCAGGCCCCCAGAACTACAAGTCCTATGAGGCAATAGTTTTAGCAATGCCAAAATATTTCATTTTGATTGAAAATGTCCAGATAAAGCCTTCCAACATTTCTTAACTGAATTTTTTCAGAATTTCCATTATACAAAACAGCATTGAAATTTCAACTTTTCCCCCCTGATTGGGAACAAAAACAAATGTTGAAATTTTCCTCAGCTATATTTAAAACGAATCACAGTTCTAATCTAACATGGGCTTCCTACCACAGCTCACACTCAGCTGTCATGTCCAGAAGCCTACTCTTTTTTGCCTCTCTTCCAGCTTGTTGTTTCCAACTCTCTGCTTGGCTCCCCTCCCTTCTCTAGTCATTCATGTTTCCTTCTCCTCTTCCTCCAAATTTGGCTGCCTAAGGTGCCACAAAAATACACTGAATGTATCCTTTTATCTTCAGTGCTAGGACCATCCCCCTTTTCAGAGGCTCATAATGCTTAGTATCGAGATCCACTGGTAACTCCTAGTGGAGTGGAATACCACACCCACCCCAAGTCCAAATGGCCTGATGTCTGTCCTCCAAAACTGCTACAAGTCTTAGAGTAGAATTAAATGCAAGTATCAGTTATGCTCCTTACTCAAAGGAATAAGTTTTCTCTGCTTTGCAAAACAGTGCCTAAAAATTATATATGTGTTGGGAACAGGGTCTGGCTGCGTTTTAACTACCCGTAATTAAATTATTGTAGATTAATTTTTTATTTAACTTTCTGATTAAAAGAAAAATCTGGAGGGTTAATCAAGGTCCATTGTAGATCTAAGGGATTTCAATAAACTTATGAAACTAGAATGTTCAGAATGAGTTGTTCAAGATCTATTTTTGCTCATTAGAACAGCAGTTTTCCTGTGCATTCTAGATCTTGCTGATGAAAATATTCACTATTATTGTTGTTGCCTCTTTGGCCCAAATAATTTGCCAAAATTTAGGGCCTCAAGGTTTTTCCCACTTGGCTGAGAAAACGATGATACAAGTTAGGTATATTCACTGTGTAATCTTGATTATTTAAAAAAATATAAATACAGAGTTCGGTTTTTCTATTGTGTTCATGGAAACAACAGCCAGTAGTTTTCTTGGTCATAAATTCCCAAGTGTGCCTCTCCAATGTGTTCTGTGCCCAAGAAGCTCTGTCTCTGCTTCCTCTCAGGGTTATACTCAAAACTCCTTCCTCTAGCTTTCTGCATCCAACTCACACTGCTTACAGCTGTATCCAAGCTCCTGCAGTTTGCAACCAGGGAAACCTTTGTTAATTTACCTGTGTTAGCTCTGGCCTGCCATGTAGCCTGTTGCCAAGGGTAGTCGCTACCACTGTCCACAGCTGGTTTTACTAAATGAAAAGGTTTAATTTCCTCCCTCTCTTGGACCAGAAAAGAGAGTGACTGATATCTTGCTAAAGCCAATGGAAGTATGTGATTGCTGCCAGCAGATGGGTAATAGATCTAAAGACAATTACCAACTTTCAGTATAGTTTTAGTTAGTATTACAGTCATCTTACAGTAGTCCTTAGAGACCGCTACCAAATCAGGGCTCTGTTGTGCTGAGCACATACAGGACAGTCTCTGTCCCAGTGAGCTTACAGTCTAGAAGAGATACACCACCACTTCCTGTAACATGTAGGTATCCTTTGGAGGCGCCTACCCAAAACAAAGACACTGCTTACCTTGCAAGATATGACGAGAACACAGCAAAAGGTGCAGGCTAGCTACCACAACTTTTGACCAGACCTAGACTCCAAAATGAATATTGATGGTGAAAAAAGGGAGACAGATGTTAAATGTATGAAGGACACTGCAAGGGCAAAATTGGAAGCACATTTCCTTGGAGTGCTGATGTTGATTACTGGATGGAAATTATGGATTCCTCCCTAAGCATTACACATATTGTCATCCTCCTTTTCCTAGTTTCCATGTCGATGACACTATTATTATGTGTTTGCATCTTCCTTTAGTTACACATATCTTCTTGTGATTTACAGTTTGCACGATGAGGCATAAGAGAAATACATGATTGATAAATAAAAAGAGCAATCTCCAAGCACAGACACACCTCTAAACTCAAATGCTTTTAAGAGCTGAGTTGTATAACTCTTCTGGGGGTTTTAATCTGTTTTTAGTTCCCTGGCTCACAACCATAAACATCCCTGGCTCCCTGCCATAAACTTCTGACGGATTTAGGTTTAAACAGATTTTTCAGATTAGGGGAATATTTTGAGTATAAACACCTAATTTTTAAGAGATAATGACAGTGTTGTTTTTGTCAGTGCTGGGGTAACAACTAGTGAGGAATAATTGAATCTTGCCTCAATGTTTTACAAGATCCTACTGTCAGATGAAGATGGCATTGAAGCAGCTAAGGACATTCCAAAGCCCAATTCCTTTCTGCCTTGGAAACTAACTGTATGCACCAAAGCTGGCTACAAAGGCTTAGCCTGGGGTAAAATCTGAGCCCTGTGCCTGTTTTTAAACCGTCTGTAGGCCTGTGGCCTCTCTTTTCTTGTGCACCAGGGGTCTGACCCCACAGTCCATTGAGGTCATTGATTTCATTGGACATTGGACTCTTTTCATTGATTTCAATGGACATTGGATCAGGCCCCAAGTGAACTCCCTCTCCTGTAATATCCTTGAACCTTGCTGCTTTTTTTTCTAGCTGGCATCTCTGATCCCACCTCCAGTGTTATTGGAACCTTCTGTTTTGAATAGGAACATGCAAAATAAGATCTCCTTGTGCCTATGTAAGGAGTGCAGAGTGAGGTCCAGTACTGGCATGCAAGGAGGAAAGACGGTTGCTTGTCCTGACTGTATAATGGAACATTCTGAGCCTTTTTATCCTTCTTCCTGTGGGCTTTCACCAGGGTAGTTCCTATCCTGAGCAGATTTCTTATCTTGTTTATTCACTTTGGGACTCCAGTGATCTGGAGCAGTTGTGTAACTGGAGAAATCAGTCCTGTCTGTAATTCAAAACCACCTTTCCAAAGTACATAATCTTCCTAGGACAAGAGTTTAAATCTCACAAAGCCAGCAGAGACTTAACTTACTTTAGGCCTAGGCTCACTCTCTGGGGGAGGAGTCCAGTGGCACGGACACCTTAAAGACTAACAGATTTATTTGGGCATAAGCTTTTGTGGGTAAAAAACCCACTTAGCTTATGTGCAAATAAATCTGTTAGTCTTTAAGGTGCCACCGGACTCCTTATTGTTTTTGTGGATACAGACTAACATGGCTACCCCCTGATACTTGACTCGCTGGGAGAGGATTCTTAGGTGATTGAGGGTGTTGTGACCCATGAGAGAATTTAATGAGCCACAGAAATTTGAAGTGGGGAACTACAATCTGCCTTCACTGCATGTGATTATTAATTAAGGGAACAAATTCAGTGCACTACTGAAGCTATCAAACTGTACAATGAAGCTGCTTGTACGCACAATACAGTCTAAGGACCAGGACAGCTGCTTGTGCAAAGAAGGTCTACTGTTAAACTGATGGGGCTTAGAATTGACAATGACTAACTTATTATACTAAGATTTTAATTTTCTCATGTTTTGAATTGGTCAGCATCCCATAAACAACTGAAGACTTGAGGGAGCAGAAATGGTCTCATCCCTAGCAACTCTCAAGATATTTTCCACTTTAAACATCCATTTCCTAACTTCACTGCATGAAAAATGCTGGGTTCCCAAAATGCATATTTATAGTGAATGATTATTTGTTACTGTAGAACTCACAATCCTTTCAAGAATTTTCCTAATTTCTTTAAAGCCTAAAAAAATATTTAAACAAGTACATAAACAGATAAATGGGATCTCTCATTGGCTGATCTAAGTTAACGGCAGCTCATCTTCATGATAACGAGTGTAATTTTGCACTTTGTGTACTTTTTATGTTTGTCAATGAAACTTGATCTGGCAGAACTGTCTTATTTTGCTTGAAGATATGTTGTGCCTGCCCTCTGCTGGCAAAACTACATATTGCAGTGGCACTGGAGCTTCCAAGTTTGGTTTTCATGGAGCTCTATTTCTAAATGCTTTCAAGCTTCAAAAACAGGAAATGTTCATTACTTTCCAGTGTGAACCACAGAGCTCATTTTCTATTTTCAGTAACTGCTAAGAATATGAGCAATTTTCTCCAATCCTCATTAATCCACTAGACTACACAATCCTTGTTTATTATAAACAGTAAAGAAATGTATGTTACAGTGATTAAATTAGCTACAGGAGGTCTCTGCCATTGTTTCCTGAATGAAACAAATATTTTTAGAAGGAAATACAATTTTTAATAGGGCTACAGAGTTCCAACAAGTGTCTTCCTTATTCATAATATTATTTATTTGTATTTCTGTAGCGCTAGGAGCCCTAGACATGGGCCAAGACCCCATTGTGTTAGATGCACAAACAGAATAAAAAGATGGTCCCTATAGATATGAAAAATATCAAGAACTTTAAACTTAGTTTCCTGTGCTTTGTTCAAACAGGAAAGCTGTTGAATTTTCCTACATTTTCATAATGCATTTCTGCATAGGTGGAGCACACCTTTAAATGATTTTTACATGTGAAGTTAGAGGGCCAGGTCTTGGTCCAAATGAAGCGTATGACTAAACTCGTCCACTTCAATGGGCCCTGGATTTGGCGCAGAGGGTGAGGGTTAAGATAAGGGGAGCTATGGGCAGAGGCATGGGAGTTCTCTTTCTATCCCTAGCTTGGGGGAGCAGCACTTCCTTCCCCACATCTCCCCCTTGACTAGTGGGGAGTGCACCCACTCCTGTTCCAATCTACTTTAGCCGCTGCCAGAGAGATTAAGGACTGTAAAAGAATGAAGTTGGGAGACAGAATGGCTCAGGTAATCAGACTGGGAAGTTTTTGCTTCAAGCTCAGGCCTTGTCTACATTAGAAAGGGTTTGTTGCTACAGCTGTATTGGCAACTCTCTGGAGAGGCAGTTTATACCAGCTTAAATCAGTTCCCTAAGCAGAGTAAGCTCTACTGGCCAAAGGACTTTTTTGCTGGTATAGCTGTGTCTACATTAGGCTTTTTCTGGCATAGCTATGTTGGTCAAGGATTGGGGGACAGGAAGAAATCACATCCCCAACCAATATAGCTATGCCGGCAAAACTTTTATGTGTAGACCAGGTGTCATATATAGCTCAGGTCATGTGCTGCCTGTTTGGTGGTCTGTGAAGTGGGCTAATGGTGTTGCTTGCTAGGGAAGGTAACCTCCCTCCTCCATGGTCAGAGCTAATACTAATTAGCACCCTATTTGCAGTCTGAGCAGAAAGATCAAGGTATGAATGAGTGGGGGGCTCTCACACCTAGATGTGACCCTTTAAGAATGTGGCTGAAGTTATGACTTCATTTAAGAGTTAGCCTGAGTGATCTGTCTCCCAGGTTAGCCTAGCCCAGGTGGGAATATCCTCATTGCAAAGCCATATCAGCATTACTGTGTCCTCACTGCGTATGTCTATACTGCAGCTGGGAGGTGTGATTCCCGGCCCATGTACAGAGATTCACACTTACTCTGCTCAAGCTAGCGCTCTAAATATAGCAGTGTGGATGTGATGTGATGTAGCCTCACCCGCAAAATGGGTGGGTTCCAGTCTGAGTTAAAGCAAAGCCCGGGCTCAGGCTCCAATCCCTAGCCAGGTAAGCTACCTCGGGTAAAGTACCTTCGAATCTGGGGAAAAGGTTTGGGTGTGTGGATGGCAGGGGGGTTGGGCTAAAACGAGGGTAAGAGCCCTAGCTAATGCTTTCACCACTCAGCTCACAGAGAGCCGAGAAGCTACAGTAAAGACAATGGCAAGGTAGTATCAGGAAACTGCATTGTCACTGCCCATGGTGTTCCTGTTCTATGGAGATAGGGCCTTTATCTCCTGTCCTTTCAGTTTGGCACCTTCCATAGCACTATATTCATCGTAATATTAAATAAATCAAGTTTGGCTTCTTGGTATTGCCAGAGCAATATCCCAGATGCTACAGGATGTTCATTTTTGTAGCAATAAGATTGGGAATGCTCCTTTTCTAAGCTGGTGTGAGTCACTACTTGACTTGTGTTAGCCATTCCATAGGTGGTGTGTGCACTGAGGAGAGTTAACCCTGGGTGGAATATGGGGGTAGTAGAAGGTGGATCAGAACGGAGAGACAAAAAACCCACAACCTTCTTCTGTCCCCACTACAACTTCCCAGGTCCCCTGCACTCTGATCCTAAGTGTCACTCTTAGTTCTTTCTAGCCACTTCCTCTATGCTCCCCTTATTCTATGTCCCCTCTATACTCCAGGGGGCTCCTGCCCCAACAATGTGTGTCTTTCCCCGCTCTCTATTTCTCTTTCTAGTGACTACTCCAAAGCTCCCCATTCTGAGAAGCCCCGCTCCAGCCCCTGCCTGGTTTCTGCCTCTCCACCTTGTTTCCTAGCGCCCACTCCATGCATCCAGCCTCTGACTCCAGCTGGCAGCCAGAGTCAGGTAGTCAGTTTATATTTCTAACAAATTGCCCTTTGCACATATTATTAAGAGCAGAGGCTGGGCTTGTGCTAACACACTTTGCAATGTGTAACTGACTCAGGGGGAGCTGGAACAATTTGGATAGTTGGGGGGGAGGGGGAGAGAAGGGGGCTGATAGCCATTGAACCAAACTGTAACTCCTGTATATGATGGAAACCATTTCAAGCCCAGGGGTGAGGCCCTCCTAGTGCCAGCACCGATTAACTGACTTCTCTTATGCACTCCGGTGGTACATTTCAAAGAAAGCAGGCAGCTTATTCTCCTGGCTGCCTCAAAGCAGAGACCTGGATTGTGGCATAGAGCCATGTCCCACACTGGGGATGTGCAGAGGCACATCACTTCAGTAGGTCTGGGGGCCACAATGCCTCCCAAAGATTCAGGAACCTTAAGAGAGGGTGCAGCCTCCACATCCCCTCTGGCTGGCCAGCTTTCCTGGATGACGTGGAGGAAAGTGGGGCCATAGCCTTTCCCCTACCTCTCCTTGCTTCTTCACCCTTAGCTGCACTTCACTAGCATTTACAGTCATGTTCATTAACTTGAGTTAATTGTTAATCAATTACCTCAAGTTACAACACAGCCAAAAGCTCTAATCTAAACAGAATCCAAGTGTTTATCATTTGGACATAACCGGTGCCTTATTCCAACTGCTCTCCTTCACAATCCGATCAAGCTACAAGCAACACATCTGGTCCAGCTTCTTTAGAAGACGAGTAGTTTAGATTGATCGGTCTTAATTTGACTGTGAGAGTTTCGGTGCAGGAGAATGTGTAAGATTTTCCATCAGCTGCCGAAGCAGTGTGCACGTATTCTGATATGGAATTTCTATAACTCTTCAATCAGTCACATAGGAAAAGCTGCCATTTTAAATCAAAACCCTAAGGGTGGACAAAATCCTAGCATAGGGAAACACAAGCTTTATTGCAATGGATATTGACTATAACTCATTAAGATGTTAAGATATTGACATTCCGCTTGAGGAGAGAAATGTCTGATAGTGACTGTGCATAACTGTGTTAAACAGAATACTGTGTTAAACACATCATAATGAGTTACAAATAATGTCTGTGGTCTAACGATGTGATTAAAGCAGCATCCTTTGATGTATGTCACTGACTTGATTAAACACCATGCCAAGACTGAACCTTCATGTATTGTCGGGGACCATCAGGTAACCTGAGTAAATCACTGAGTAAATCACTAACCTCATCCCTGCGTCACTGGGGATATTCACACTAAATACATTCATTCCTAGAACAGGATCATTCTGGGCTAGGGGTTTGGTGGTTCTGACCACAGGGAGTTAAGTTAATTATTTCTGATTAAATCACTGTGCTTATTGAATGTTTGGAAAAATTCTTACTGTCATGTTCCTGACTATGATACCATGAATCAAACACAGGAAAGGACATTAGAAATGTAAAAGCTTCTATTAAATTGTAGTTTTTCCAGGTGGACAGAAAAAACATTTCTACAGATACAGACTAACACGGCTTCTACTCTGAAACATTTCTACAGAATTCCCTTTCAAAGTTCTTACCACCTTAGTCTTGTGAGCTAAATGAAGTCAGAACTGGGCAGTACTTGAAGAGAGACTTCCAAGAAAAGTTATTGAGTCTGCATCCCTCCTGGAGGCAGTAGCAAGCCAATGCCCTGCTATGGTCATTATAAGTCCCTGCGGCACTGAAGGTGCCATCTTTGAATTAGACCAAGCACAGAAATGTTGACTGTTTTTGATCATTGCAATTCACTGTGGCATTTTCTCTCAATATTGTATGTGTTAGGGTTGGTGTCCTGCTGGGTAAGTTACAATTTGGTCTATTACAGATCTCTCCATCTTAAATTCTGCCTATGTTTTCAGATTAGCAAAGTATTTTTCCTCTCTTTATTCTGAAGAGGGGATCAACCTTACAAGCCCTTTCTCATCCAAATCACCCTCACCCATGCAAGCAGTCTTGCTGAAGTCAATGGGACTACTTGCATGAATAAGGCCTACTCATGTGGTGAAGGTTTTGCAGGATCAGGCCTCAATCAAACAGCATTGCTGTGTGCTAATAGTCAGCATGGGTCACTTGTATCATCATTTTGTTTCTATGTAAGCATTGCAGTGATTCTTCTGGGATGAAATTACTCTAAGTATAAATCAGAATCACTCTTCTAAGATCATCTCAAATGAGCATTAGCAACAAAAACAACACCGATAAGTAAGCCCTGCATTTAACTCAGTGAAATTGTCTTTTTCTGATCGGAGTGCCATCTTATATAAAATAATTTTTCCTGTATACATATAATTACAGCCTATATTACAGATCCATGGGTATGATTTTGCAATCCTGACCCAGCCAGTGACTATCTCTAAATGATGACAAGGGGCGTTTTGGCTGCAAACAGATGTGTGTGTCTCTCTCTTAGCTATTTATACAACCCTCATTACTGTACTTTCTGATATCAGAGGGGTAGCCGTGTTAGTCTGAATCTGTAAAAAGCAACAGAGGGTCCTGTGGCACCTTTGAGACTAACAGAAGTACTGGGAGCATAAGCTTTCGTGGGTAAGAACCTCACTTCTTCAGATGCAAGAAGAAGATGACTTGCATCTGAAGAAGTGAGGTTCTTACCCACGAAAGCTTATGCTCCCAGTACTTCTGTTAGTCTCAAAGGTGCCACAGGACCCTCTGTTGCTTTGTACTTTCTGAGTGCATCACAGTCTTTAATCATTAATGCATTTATCTTCACAATGCCCCGGGAGATAGGGAAGTGCTATTATCCCCACCTGAACTGAGGTGCCGAGAGACTAAGTAATTTGCCCAAGGTCACAAAGGAAGTCTGTGGCAGAGCAGAGACTAAAACCTAGGTCTCCCAAATCCCAGTCTAGCACCCTAGCCACTGGACTATCCTTCCTTTCCTGCTAGACTAGCCTTCCTCCCTCAGGCATAGGTTCTTATTTGTTACCAATCATTGGTTCAGCAAGCCCGGCAGCTCGCTATGATACTACTGGCAGAGGGACTGATGGGGTACAATCATGTTCTCTTTAAAGAAATGAGAACACGAACAAGTGAACTCTGGGAGACTATCCCGAAGTGGGGTGTGGTAGGGCCTGGATCTGTGCAGCTGAAGGAAAACAGCACAAGAGAACAAGTTTAAGCCGAAAACCCTCTCTGAGTTGCCAGGTCAATTTGATCAAGGTTCTAGTGTCAAATAAAAATACCCCCATTTCCCACTCACTGGCCACATTCCTTTTACGTGGCTTAATTTCTTCAACTGCAGAAGGAATCCAGGAATATCTACATATGCAAAATACTATAACTAGCTTAGCTCTTCTGCCTCTGGAGCGTCCTGCCCTGGGTTCTAGATGTTATTGCTTTGTGTTGCAGTAGTCCCTAGCAGCATCAGTCACAGACTGGGTGCTAGGCCCTTACAACCACATAGTCCTAAAGAAATTACAATTAAGTATCAACACGCCTTTCTCTCTCCTGAATGAAGAGAACCCTCCTTACTGGGCTTGGCTTCACCTGATTCCTTTCGTCTGGGAGAGCCTCTCTGAGATCTGCTGGTGGTTCCAACTCAGTCAAAGCCCAAAACACACTGGGAGCTTCCCTTTGGGGCACCTCATGGCTGGGATGCATCACGGCTGTGGGGTGGAACCAAGATATCCATAGACCCCTTTGTAGGTGGTAAAAATACAAAGGAATGTAGTGGGGTGAAGGAAGGAGGATCAGAGAAGCAATGTTCCTCTCCCTGGCTTGTGTAAGCAGCTCTCTCCCCCTCCTCCTTGCTCCCCTCTTTTTCAATCTACTTTAAGTACTGCTCACGGGGAAGGTTTTGCGAAGTTTTGTTTAG
The DNA here is from genome assembly GCF_013100865.1 of Trachemys scripta elegans. NCBI lineage: Eukaryota > Metazoa > Chordata > Testudines > Emydidae > Trachemys > Trachemys scripta. The sequence goes on along the minus strand of NC_048307.1, from coordinate 62,641,859 downwards.
AGTATTTCCTTTTATTCATGGTGATAAAAGCAGTTGTTCCCCCCTAGAACGCTATAATAATTTAACAAAGCAAATGCCTTCCAGCTGCCCTTGCTTAACTTTAATTTGCATATGCTCTATGTTCAAGCTGTGAGCTCATCTGGGATTCTGCAACATGCTGAATCTCTCTCCTCCCCCAGAAGGATGAATTTATTTTAGAAATATGAAATCCACCAGCTTCCCCATCCCTCTGCCAAATTTATCTGGGTCAAGGGGGTATTTTAGGACCTACTTCGGTGTGCCTTAAAATCTACTCAAGATACAAAACCCTCCCTGGAGGACTGGACCCTATTTGGGAAAGGAATTTGTAGAGGAAGAAATTAAAGCATACAGCCCAGTAAGATTTGAAGGAAATCCACAAAATTCAGATTCTCACCTGCATCCAGTCTTCCCAAAGGGTCAGCTCTCATGCTGTGATTTGGGTTCAAGCCCAGAAAATACCTGTTGCATAAACTTGCTGACAGCATCACAGCCTTCTGTCAGCTGGGGGATACTAGTGTTACTGAAGAATCTCTCTGGTCTAGTAGACACTGGTCTTGTGGAGGGGGTGAACTCAAACTACATTGGACATTCAATATTCAAAGAGTGGTGAGTATCTCTGAATGGCTCACACCAGCCACCTTCCCAGCTGGGGGAGTTTGCTGTTTGATCCATGATGATTAGCCACACTGTTGTCAGGAGTTCCCCATCTGGGCTCAAAGGTATTTAGGGGTCTAACTCCCATTGAAAGACAGGTAAATACCTTTGTGGAGCTAGGCCCTAGTCACTACTCAAGATAGCCCCTTAAAGGAGTGTCCACATTTGGAGAAGAAATTAACTTAGACACCCTCTCGCTGTGGAGCTAGTGGGGGGAGGATACTGGGAGTAACAATCTCCCTCAGCCTCATTGCACATTAGTATGTCTAGAAGGAGGACAAAAAAGAAGAGAATAATTACCACACTAAAAAAATAAAACCACAGCAACCAGAACATCAAAGATGCTACCTAATTTGGACAAATAATGTTTCCTATAGGAAGCACTGTAAGCATCCTTGGTACTAATATGAAACAGTAAGAAACAGCATCATTTCTAAACATATTTTACAGTTTACGAATTATGGGGCCAATCCCAGAGTGCAGAAGCAATAAAAATCCTATTGACTTTAGAGGGAGTTTTGCCTTCATGGCATGGAAGAGGGTTCCCCAGTGTGAGAACCACTGGTATAAATCAAAGCTGTTGGCTGTGTCTGCAGAATGTTAGAGAAGTCTTTCCTTTTTTATTGCATTCAGGTATATGCACTCTAGATGTTGAATTGGTCACGTAAGTTCTCATAGATAATGTTCAGTGTGTGTTGAAACAAAAACTAACAATGTTAATCCAGTAAAGGTACATGGCAGAAAAATCAGGAGCAGATAAAAACCTGATTAAGACATTATAAAGGCTCAAAGCTGTTTCATTAATATTAGCTTCACTGCAGTCAGTAACATGAAATCATGCCAAGGCCTATTTTGACCTCCGGCTGGCAGTCAAACATTCATGCTGGTGACAGAACGCGATGTCCTGATCTGTTGCCATCAAGATGACAGGATTGGAGTTGACTGTCAGCACTGCACCCCTACATGTCTTGCAGAAAGGATTAGTTGCTTGATGAGCTGTTTCACATGTTGAAGTAAATTTGAATCTAGTAAGTGTCCTGAAATAAAGATGATTAGATTTAAAGGGATAACTACATGCAATTGCTAATTGCGAGAGCAGCACAAGATGTTGAGATGTCAGACACTCTCCAGCAGAAAAAGGAGTTCAACTCAAACTATATCAGCAAGTTGAGGCTATTTATGAATATGGGGTGAGATTTTCACCCCTACTATGGCCCCTGTATGCATCTATGTCACTCTACAGGGGCTGCAAAAGCCCATAGTGGGCCAGGGGAAAATTCCCCCTGGGGAGGCACTGTATGAACAACTATAGTCCCCTCAAGCCCTGGAGTAGGGGATGAGCTGGGGTGTGTGGCTGGAGGCCAGCCTGTCACATAGTATGTAATGGCTTAAGTTGTACCAGGGGCCATTTTGGCTCCCAGAATTACCCAGAATCAGGTCGGTGCAACAGTGATTTTAGACCACCTTAGCCCTCTCTCCCTCAGGGCTTCATTTGGAAGTGAAAGAGAAAGATCTGGGTGTATTGGTCAGTCACAGGGTGATTATGAGTCACCAATGTGATGCGGCTGTGAAAAAGGTGAATGCAGTCCTAGGATGCATCAGTTGAGATATTTCCAGTAGCGCTAGGGAAGTGTTATTACTATTACACAAGGCACTGGTGAGATCTCATCTGGAGTACTGTGTGCAGTCCTGGTCTTCCATGTTTAAGAAAGATGAATTCAAACTGGAAGAGATGCAGAGAAGGGCTGCTAGGATAATCAGAGGAATGGAGAACCTACCTTATGAAAGGAGAATTGAGGAGCGTGGCTTGTTTAGCCTAACCAAATGAATGCTGAGGGGAGATATGATTGCTCTTTATAAATGCATCAGAGGGATCAACACCAGGGCGGAAGCATAGGTATGTACATTAAGTAGCAATACCAGCACAAGTACAAATGGATATAAACTGGCCATCAACAAGTTTAGGCTTGAAATTAGACAAAGGTTTCTAACGGTCAGAGGAGTGAAGTTCTGGAGCAGCCTTCAAAGGGGAGCAATGGGGGCAAAAATCCTAACTTGTTTTAAGATTGAGCTGGATAAATTTATGGATGGGATGGTATGATGAGATTGCATACAATGGCATGTGGCCCATCTGCGATTGCTAGTAGCAAATGTCTCCAATGGCCAGAGATTGGTCACTAGATGGGGAGAGCACTGAGTTACTACAGAGAATTATTTCCCAGGTGTCTGGATGGTAGCTCTTGTCCACATGCTCAAGGTCTACCTGACTGCCATATTTGGGGTCAGGAAGGAATTTCCTGCCAGGTCAGATTGGCAGAGACTTGAGGGGGGAGGGTTGCCTTCCTCACTTGCTGGTTTGTACTAGAGTAGTGGTGGATTCTCTGTAACGTGAAGTCTTTACATCATGATTTAAGGACTTCAGTAACTCAGCCAGATGTTACGGGACTATTGCAGGAGTGGGTGGGTGAGGTTCTGTGGCCTGCGCTGTGCAGGAGGTCGGCCTAGATGATCATGATGGTCCCTTCTGGTCTTAAAGTCTATGAGTCTATATGGGATAGCTCAGTCTAGGAAGTAATAATTCCCTTTGCTGACTGTGGTTCAAGCCCATCTACTTTATGGAGACAAATGTAGTGGCACTCAGATTCATCCACATCATCACAGACAAAAATCTGCATGCAATAAAGGGGCAAAACACCCCCACCTTATTAGCAGAGTGGATATTCTTTAGAATGGTAAGAGGGCTCTGTTAACTCACTGAGACAGGTGGCTTGTTATCTCCAGCTACACACAAGGGAGGTGAGGTTAGCTGTCTAAAAAGAGGATCTAGGCAGGGCAGTCCTGAGTGAGGCACCTTGGAAGCAGTCAAGCCTGGGGAGAAGGCTTGAGCTGAACTTTATCTTATTGTTGCCCCTTAGGCCAGAGCAGTTAGCCAATATTTAGGGCTTTTTGATGGGTGGTTCCCATTAGGAGGAGAAATTGATGATGGAGTCAGATATTTCTTTCATAGAATATCAGGGTTGGAAGGGACCTCAGGAGGTCATCTAGTCTAACTCCCTGCTCAAAGCAGTACCAATCTCCAGACAGATTTTTATCCCACTTCCCTAAATGGCCCCCTCAAGGATTGAGCTCATAACCCTGGGTTTAGCAGGACAATGCTCAAACCACTCAAGCTATCTCTCTCCCCGCCTCTTTCCTTGGACATAGTAGAAACAAAGAATGGCAAGCAATTTCCATCCTCAGTTTCTAAGTCTGCTCTTCCAGCCGGCAATTTGCCCCCAAAAGCGCTCTCTCTTGGCCTTCTCCAACAGCCACACTACTGTGGCTTCTATGGCTTTCCCAGACTTTGTGGCTCCTTTTCTTGGATTTCTGCTTGCTTTGTGGTTCAGACACACAGAGATGCAATCCATTGATGCCCCAGCCCTTGCGCTTGCCATCAATTCTCAGGGAAACTTTTCTCTTATTTTCCCTGAGTTAGTTCTTGCACAGGCCTTACATGTGGCCAGTGCTTTGGGCGGAGGCATCTATCATTTCAACCTATCTTACTCCATAAATGAGTTTAATTGCTTCTCCCATTTAGCCAGAGTGAAGGGTGGCTGGCATGTCCATCTGCTTCAGTGAAGTCTTTTCGATAGATCAAGACACCAACACCCTCCAGCATAATGTTATTATTAATTTCTATGTTAATAAAAGTCAAATTACAGCAGAGGAGTGAATGTAGACTCTAGATAGTGTGTGGATTGTGCATGAGAGCAGGTCAGGAAAGTCATCTTTTCAAAGATGGGCTTAATGCTATCCACAGGTTGGAGATTTGTTTTTTAGTGCTCAGCGATGTGTAAATGAGTTTCCAGATTCAAGGCGGGGCAGTGTTACTCCTTCCTTGAGCCGTCACACCTCGTGTGAATTTATATAAAAATAGGAAGTGACAGAATCAGAAATTCATTTTTCTATATTTTATTATTAACCCCTCCCCACCACGGCTGCTTCACCAACTCTTCAAAATTATCTTTATAACCGCTAGAATTAAAAAATAGTGTCCAAAGAGACTGAATTGTTGAGGTGCCCTTGGTAAAAGTACAGTGACTCAGTCCAAAACTTTTTACAGCTCCACAGTGAATTAGGCCAAGGAAGAATTATGAAGAATTTCTATAGCTATATAATGCAATAGTGTTAATATCCAAAAGTCCAATGTCAGGGTAGATTTTTGAGATCAATAAGGAAGTGTAAATTCATGTGCTAAGAAAAAAATATAGTTTTAGAAATCATCAGCAAAAAATACTCCAACTAGTTTTGTTACCCATAATCCTCTAATATGTGAAGTAATGTAGTAGCTCCGTAAAGCTGAATATTAGATACCCCAGTTCAGCATTACCCAGACAATAGTTAGTGGGGGGAGGATACTGGGAGTAACAATCTTGTATGATGATACTACCAAATTAATATAATGAAAAAATAAAATTAGTTTCTTATAAACCTGTAAGCCTTCTGAATCCCTATTGGCAAATGCTAGAATAGTTACAGGGCTATGTTCATTGGTATATTTAATAATTGTACATAGTCACTCCCAGCATATCTGTTTGTGCATGTATTTTCTACATACCTGCTGATTCATTTCAGTCATAAGATTTCAATAATCAAGTGAAGTGAGGAGGTAACTAACTCCTGATGTCATAATCCTATCAAGCCCCTTCCTATCCTAGGAAAGAAAAGGAGAAACAGAAGAGGCAGAAAAGGGGATAGTGAAGATGGATTAAGAGAAGGAGAGAAAAAAGGAGATGGAGGAGGAGCTGTCTCTGATGTCTCACCCCTCACTCTCACCCCCCAACAATAAGATTCTCATAGGACATCAAGAAAGGGGAGGCATAATAAGGAATGTACAGAAAGGGGTGGTACTTCTGATGTTATTGTCCCATTCACCCATGAAGTTTTCAGGTGTACAAGATATCCTTAATTTCATTAGTGCTTCTTGCCTCTAGGAAGGTGTGATTTACTGAGATACCTACAGCTGTCAGGTGATACTAAGAGTTCTGAGGGATTCAGGAGGAATCACTAGACTTTTCTTTAGAGAAGTAGCATTTTGTTGGTCTCTTGAATACGGGAAGGTGGAGTCTTTATCTTCCTCATTAAGTGAGAGGTAATCATGATTTAGGCACAGAAGGGAGTGTTGGGAGGAGCTGTGTGTTCTGATATGGGATAGCTCTAAGAGGTACCTCCAGCACATTCTTGTGTATGAGAAATACCCCACTAAGTTACTCTAATTTTATGTTGATGCAATTCTACTGAAATCAAGTACCCTAGGCTCCCTTTTGTAATTATAAGAGAGGCTTCTACTTTTGCCAGTAGAATAGGCTGCAGTGTTTTCTATCTCCATTTGGAATCAACATTTTCCCTGGACCTGGATTACCAATGGTGCCATAGTTTCGGAGATGATCTGCAGAGCAAAGGATTTCATAGCTGAAAGGGAATCCTCATAATAGATACAGTTTACTTGGCTTAGCTGTAAGAAGGGCACTGTGCTCAGACAGTTCCATAGTTAAAATATTGTCAGTGGAGTCTTGGCTATCCATCAGAATAAATGTATCTGATTCCATGATTTATGGGGCAATGAGAAGAAGGTTTAATCCTCCTCTCAGCAGTGCAACCCAGTTTGCCACAAAAGCCTGTTACATTTTGTGGCACACACTTCATCACTTCATTAGGAGATAGAGAGGAATGGGTTCTATCCATTACTGAATCAGTTACTGAAGTAGAGTCTCCTCCCACAGCTATTGAATGATGGGGTAATCTCTGTGATCAGACCCACAAAGAAAGACCCTGTGGGATTACAGGGAGCATGGACATTAACAAAAGTGACAGGAAAGGAATACAATATCCCTTTAAACAATTAAATATTGATCCTGTGGGCCTGAGGTAGACTACATAACACAAAGGAAACACCTCTGTGAATTAATATGGTGACATCTCTACCTTTAGAAGATATAAAGGAAACCAAGATTATTTGCCTCACCTACTTCCCTAATAATTTTTCTTGCTCTCAATTAGTGAAATGTTTCTTGTAAGACTGCCACCTGAATTTTAAACAATTATAAACAATTGGGGGGGAGGGATAGCTCAGTGGTTTGAGCATTGGCCTGCTAAACCCAGGGTTGTGAGCTCAATCCTTGAGGGGGCCACTTAAGGATCTGGGGCAAAATCAGTACTTGGTTCTGCTAGTGAAAGCAGGGGGCTGGACTCAATGACCTTTCAAGGTCCCTTCCAGTTCTAGGAGATAGGATATCTCCATAAGTCACATTCCTTCTAAGACCCATCCTTTAAAATCCCACAATACTCAGGGATATTACATTAAATGTACTAATTTCTGTATCATTATGAAAAGTCTCTTTATTCAATATCCTGTCTATCCCTGAAACCTACTTCACTGTGTTCATATGCATGAAAGGACTAATGTTGGGTCAAGGCCCTTCATAGGAACATAAGAATGGCCGTGTCGGGTCAGACCAAAGGTCCATCTAGCCCAGTATCCTGTCTACTGACAGTGGCCAATGCCTGGTGCCCCAGAGGGAGTGGACCTAACAGGCAATGATCAAGTGATCTCTCTTCTGCCATCCATCTCCACCTTCTGACAAACAGAGGCTAGGGACACCATTCCTTACCCATCCTGGCTAATAGCCATTAATGGACTTAACCACCATGAATTTATCCAGTTCTCTTTTAAATGCTGTTATAGTCCTAGCCTTCACAACCTCCTCAGGTAAGGAGTTCCACAAGTTGACTGTGCGCTGCGTGAAGAAGAACTTCTTTGTATTTGTTTTAAACCTGCTGCCTATTAATTTCATTTGGTGACCCCTAGTTCTTGTGTTATGAGAATAAGTAAATAACTTTTCCTTATCCACTTTCTCCACATCACTCATGATTTTATATACCTCTATCATATTCCCCCCCTTAGTCTCCTCTTTTCCAAGCTGAAGACCTTTTGTGAAAACAAGCTGAAGAGTCCTAGCCTCTTTAATCTCTCCTCATATGGGACCCGTTCCAAATCCCTAATCATTTTAGTTGTCCTTCTCTGGACCTTTTCTAGTGCCAGTATATCTTTTTTGAGATGAGGAGACCACATCTGTACACAGTATTCGAGATGTGGGCATACCATCGATTTATATAAGGGCAATAATATATTCTCAGTCTTATTCTCTATCCCCTTTTTAATGATTCCTAACATCCTGTTTGCTTTTTTGACTGCCTCTGCACACTGCGTGGACATCTTCAGAGAACTATCCACGATGACTCCAAGATCTTTTTCCTGACTTGTTGTAGCTAAATTAGCCCCCATCATATTGTATGTATAGTTGGGGTTATTTTTTCCAATGTGCATTACTTTACATTTATCCACATTAAATTTCATTTGCCATTTTGTTGCCCAATCACTTAGTTTTGTGAGATCTTTTTGAAGTTTGTCACAGTCTGCTTTGGTCTTAACTATCTTGAGCAATTTAGTATCATCTGCAAACTTTGCCACCTCACTGTTTACCCCTTTCTCCAGATCATTTATGAATAAGTTGAATAGGATTGGTCTGAGGACTGACCCTTGGGGAACACCACTAGTTACCCCTCTCCATTCTGAGAATTTACCATTAATTCCTACCCTTTGTTCCCTGTCTTTTAACCAGTTCTCAATCCATGAAAGGACCTTCCCTTTCATCCCATGACAGCTTAATTTACGTAAGAGTCTTTGGTGAGGGACCTTGTCAAAGGCTTTCTGGAAATCTAAGTACACTATTTCCAATGGATCCCCCGTGTCCACATGTTTGTTGACCCCTTCAAAGAACTCTAATAGATTAGTAAGACATGATTTCCCTTTACAGAAACCATGTCGACTATTGCTCAACAGTTTGTTTTTCTATGTGTCTGACAATTTTATTCTTAACTATTGTTTCGACTAGGTTCTTCATAAATTCCAAACGATGTCACTCATCTGTGCATTTCAAGCTCTGTCTTGTCTTCCTCTGACTTCCTCAGGGACAAATCCTGACTCAGTGAGGATCTGTGGGGGCTGGTGGGAAAGTCCATGGAGGTGTGTCCCTCTTTCCCCCATGCAGAAGAGTTTGCTTAGCGAATCTTCTTAATTGTGTATCCACTTGGTATATTCACAAACCCTCCATCTGTGTCAGGATTAATGGGGCCCTGTGGAGTCAGACCCCATTCACAAGCTCTCTTCATCCTTCCCTCTGACCCCTGCTTACAGTTTACATTCGGGGCCTTCCACTGGCTTTACTTGAGCAGGAGGATTGGGTCCATAGAGCATTGGGGTTTTAGCCTTCTGACCTTCCCCATGACACAACCAATTGTAGTTATTTATAAGGCACCTCTCACCTTAATAGCAAAGCATTGCAACATTAGTTACTTTTTCCATATATTCACCCCAGCATAAAACTCCTGGATCTATCCTTGGCAGTAGTGCGCTATGCAGCAGGTGGAAAAGGCACACGGAAAGCCACAGCCTCCTCAGTGCTGGCATGGTCCCCAAAGGGGCAGTGCAGAGAGACATTGGAAAATTGTTGCTGTGCACAGAACCTGTATAAGTATAGGAAAGGGGGTGGGGTGTATGCAAATGAGGATACAATCACAGATTTCCTGGCTGTACCGCATATTCTGGTTATGGGCGCATGTGAAAATGAAAGCAACTGCAACCCGCTCTGAAATGCACTGCAAAGATGGAAGATGCTAGGTACGTCAGTAGATGGAGCTTTCAGACAGATTGGTGAGGAGGTGTCATCGAAGTGGGGGGCGGGAAAGAGGCTCTGGAATCACAACATGAGCAGCACACAAAGGAATTCACAGGCGTTGCCAAGGCTTTAACATCACCTGAATAAATGGAGAGGGACCAACAGCTATTGGCTTCCAGCAGCAACCCCATGGACTGCACTCATGTCCAGTGCTTCCGGACATGCACAACAGACAGCTGCGGTCTCTCACAGTGTATTAGATTTTGGTGTGCAAAGCAATGTAGGTACCTTCTGCTGCCACCCACCGTGCTGTGTGCGGGGGTTCATCTCACCAGTGGTGTGGGTCCCTGACCTGCTGCAGCTAGAGTTCGAATGGTGGTAGCTTGTATGGCTATATGCCCACATTTCCCAGTAGGGGCAATTGCTGCGCTCTCTCTCACATACAGGTGGGGAGCTGCTGTCATCACCACCCTAGTGCCTTCATGATGACGTTTTGGTTTGGTCATTTCCAGGCTGTTTGCTAACTGGAGAGGCTGGTGGCTATGTAAGTAATAATGCACCATGCTGGAGTGATTGCCCAAATGCTGTCATACCACTATTGCATTTTAGACCATACTGGGGAATATTGTGCTATTTTTATAAATAAGGGCGGGAACCCAGGTGTGCTTCTCTGCCTGCTTCTTGTGCATCTGCTCAGTACCGTTTTATGAGCATTTATCTTGCCATGTTTCCCCAGACCGCACCTTTTCCTCAGGACAGGGCCTCCGAATTCCCATCAGACCCCTGAGATCATAATCTTGTCACCCCATCTTGCTTTTGCTTTATTCTCCCAGCTTCATCCACATTGTTCAAGTGAGTTTGAAATGTGGCCAAATGAATTCACCCATTCCTGTTTGGCACACCCTGGCACTGTCCATTTTCCAAGTGCATTATAGACAATGGCTAAGCCTCACAAACCCCTCTCTGAGGCAAAGTATTTTTGTCTCATTTTCATAGACAGGGGAGACTGAAACAGAAAGTGACTTGCCCAAGGTTACAGAGAACTGAGATTAGAACAGTGGATTCCAAACTTTTTTGATCGTGCACCCCTATCAGTAAAAAAATTTTGAGCACGCACACCCTGCCGCGCCGGCTCTACCATTTTTGCCAAAGCAAAAAAAAAAAAAAAAAAAAGCCGCCCGAACTGCCGAATAATAAGAAAAAAAAAGCCGCTCGGACTCCTCCCTGGCGAAGCAAAAAAACCGAAACAAAACAAAAAACCGCTCCTCCTGCCGCGCACCCCCAAGGATCCTCTTGCACACCCCCTGGGGTGCGCGAACCCCACTTTGGAGACCACTGGATTAGAAGTCACCAATTTCTGGATCCAAGTCCTATGCGCAGAGCCCAGCTCACTTATGCTAGTCACTAAAGCCCCCCCACAGAAGCAGAACACCAACTGAATGCCCATAATAGAATTGCTCCCCCACCTCCTTTTTTTTGTCCTATGACAGGAGAGGTGCTAACTAACCTCCTCATCTTGAGTGATCTCTTACAATATGTAACTTATACTAAACAATTTAGTCTGCTTTGTATTTAGCTGTGATGCTCAGAGTACAGTGCCCAGACCTGAAGAAGAGCTCTATGTAAACTCAAAAGCTTGTCTCTCTCACCCACAGAAGTGGTCCAATAAAATATATTACCTAACCCACCTTGTCTCTTTAACATCCTGGGACCGCTATGGCTGCAATGACTCTGCAAAAGTAATAGAATTATTATTTTGATTTCCTCCTCCACCCTCCCCAACCCAATTTTTAAACAGTTTATTACAATAAATAAATAAATAAACTCAGATCCAAACACCCCAGGACTCTGGGAAAGTGTGGCTCCAGCCAGTTTGTGTCTTGGGTCCCTCGCTTAAATAAACAATGACGCTAGTTTATGAGAAAGGGGCCCAGGGAGGCGAGAGAGGTCATGCTGCAGAAAGAGAAAAGAATAGAAAGGAAAGCAAAGTAGGACTTTTTGCTGGCCATCAGGGCAACTGAAGGAAGCTGAAGAAAGTTTCTCACATTCGCACAGGTCAGGCTAGCTTACCAGTTACACTTGTTTCTAATTAGCAGCTTGCCATAGTCTCAGACCCTGTGTTGACAGTACCAGTGTAAAAACCTGGATCGATACATAGAACTCATTTCCTTGAGGATCATAAAGTCGTGGCTAACATCACCGTGGCACTTTGAATTACTTCAGCCCCGGTATATGCATCTTTATGCAACTATCATATAAGGCAAGTCATGCAGAATCAGACACACCCCAAATTTCAGCTAGTTTTATTGTTCAAGACCAGGTACATTATATAAGGAATGGAATGCTTGTTGAATCTAACTAGATCATAATCCTTATAATATGATAACATATATACAAAAGAACAATAAGATCCTTAAGGAATACTGTTCCTGCCCCCCAAAATAGCATCTTCAGGTGTAACATGGTACTCATGGTTAGTAGAATAAGTGACCTAGATTCCTGAAAGGTGATGTGCCCTCCCTATTGCTTCCATTCCCAAAGTGAAACAGTTGTTCAGCTAGAATGAAGGACATTGTATGTAGCTTTAGCTCCTGCCCCCGTCAGTATCCTCCTGAAGTGACAGATCCAAAAGTACAGCTTCCACTGTACTAGCTGAGGTAACATACCACATTGCCGTGACAAAAAGTCTTTGGCGTGCCACACTAAACTGGATGAGAGGATATTGGTCTAGAGATGGGGGAGTTAGAACAGGAGTTTCCATCAAACTTTAGGTTTTCACTTCACTTCCAAGAAAAGGTGCCAACAGAAGCATGTTGTCTCCTTGTTGGTGGTAATATCTAGGTGCTGTTACAAGCAGGGCCAGCCAGAGGCCTCACCCAACTTCTTTGTGACAGTGGCTGCAGTGCAATGAATTGAGCAGGACTGTTAGGAGAAAAACAAGTCCACAGTTTAGACTTACTGGCACCTGCCCATGTGGTGACTAATTTTGAGTTTGCTGTGTTTGCTTCTTGGTTGTCTTCCCTATATTTCTTGCTGTCCTCAAACCTGAATGGGGATTGACCATTTAGTTTGAATTCACTGAAGATCTCCTTCTTTCCCTGCAGCTTTCCTGCCCCGGCCAGGTTCAGATTGCTCTGCAGTTATGATGTGTGAGTTGCTCATCTCTCTAACTCTACCTTTCCAACCTCTGTGCTCAGGATTGGAGATCACTGTTAGGAACCCTTAATGCCATCTGCTACAGAACTGTACAAGGCTTGGCCTTCCTATTGCCCTAATAACACAGGATCTTTCCCACACCACCTATTTTGTAAGGGTGAAATTCTGCTCCAAGAGCTGCACAGTGGATCTTGACTCAGATATTCATAGCAGCATAGAGTGGAGAGAAAACAGCTATCTAGTCATCCAGGTCATTGCTGAGTTAATGTAGTATAGCTCCTTACAATATATCTGTTACACCCATGCATAGAACTCCAGCTAGAACAGAAGTTTTCCCAAAAGGTCTCAGCTGGTGATCAGTGAACCTCTCACAGAAAAAAGATTGTCACTATTTTTTTCCATATTTCTCCAGGTTTCATATTCTTTCTGGAAATGTAACATTCTCTGTAGTATGAAGTCAGTTATTAATTATTCCACATGCCTCGTGGCACTCCAATAAACAGTTTGGTAAGAGTAAGAATGTGTACTTCAAGGTGTTTTTTCTCCACGTTAACATTTTGCTAATGTTCTGTTTCTCACTATGGTCTAGATCAAAGGTTCTCAAATTGGGGCGGCAGGTTGTCCTGGGTGCGGTGAGAGGCATGAGAAGCTTTAGGGGAAAAAACAAAAAAAAACCCGTACTGTACACATTTTACCCACAGCAATGAATAACTAGCAAAGCAGGTTCCTCCAGTCCAGACATATCAGGTCCTCAGCTGGTGATGTGCATTTGACTCTGGATGGCACTGTGCATTTTGCTGGATTTCTGTTAAGCTTGCCTAACATTTACCAAGTCATTGCCATCGATACGTTAATCCATTGATTACGACGCGGGATGCACATTTAATTATGAGCATCTTCTACAATCGCAGTTTTGCTTTTGCTCTCATTACAATGGATCATTGGCTCAAAAAAACCCAAAACAAACCTCAAGTGAAAAGCAAAGAAGCTGAAACAGATTCAAGTGAATGAGCCCTGCTGCATAGATTGGTTTATGTGCTTGTGTGAGGGGACAAAGTATGTTGTGCAGACACAGAGAATCATAGAATATTAGGGTTGGAAGGGACCTCAGGAGGTCATCTAGTCTAACCCACTGCTTGAAAGCAGGACCAATCCCCAGACAGATTTTTGCCCTAGATGGCCTCCTCAAGGATTGAGCTCACAACTCTGGGTTTAGCAGGCCAATGCTCAAACCACTGAGCTCTCCCTCCCCCTAGTGTAGGCATAGAGAAGAGGGCATGATCAAATAAGTTTGAGAACCACTGGTTTAGACTGTGCCCAGCATTGTGCACCATTGTAGGGACATAAGGAGGGTGGGGGAGCATTAACCCTCCTTTCTCTTCTGTGAGGGCTACCCAGACCAGGTTCAGCAGCATGGGGTAATCCCCAAATGGGAATGGGCAGGAAACTGGTGGGGCTTTGGCTCCAGCCCCTCAAATGTGCAGGCAGCAGAGGTGAAATAGTGAAGGGGGACAGGAGGTAATTTGCTGCTAGTCTAGGCCAATAACCTCCCCAACATGTATCCAGAGGGGAGAAGGTAGTGACCTGTCTCCTTGAGCCACAGTTTCTTCCCTGCTCCTGAGGTGACACAACATTCTGTTGCCCCTTTCTATGAGCTGTGTCTTTCTGGCACATACTATCCTGTGAACGATATAACCGCTATTGCACATGAAAGACCCCATTCCTCTCCTGAAGCAAATCTAAGGATTAGATTAGTATGTTGTGATTGTAGATGGAAAAACAAAAGAAGGCAAGAAATGTCTAAATTTAAAGTGCTGGAAAATCCAACCTTTTATTTACTACACTTTTGTGACTACATAAACGCTGAAACATTTTAACACTGAAAAGCATGATGACATCATCACTTGCTTTTTTTTTTTCTTTTCTTTTTTTTTTTTGCTTAGCAAACACAGCAGATGATATTGCACGGCATAAAGTGAGAACAGTAGCAAAGCTTAAAAAAAGTAACGTAAAGAAATCTTAACGCAGTACAGGAGATACCCATAAACAAACCAGAATAATGCCTAGTGCATTACACTTGTCGCTATACACAAAATACAGAAGAAGAAGCGCTTGACTAAGAGAGAGAGATTGAGGAAATATTAGCAATCAGCTGTAATTAGGTACAATAATCACTTAGTATGAAATGCAGATGCAACGCATAAACTACTACTGTTTTCTAATTGGCAAACCAAAAATGACAGCAAAGTTGTCTTTTTATCAAAATCTTCTCTTAAGTTTTCATTTTTTTTCTTTTTCTTTTTTTTCTCATTGCTATGGAAGAACTCCCTCTCGCTCTTGGAAGATTTCCTATCTCTACTGATCTTAAACCTGATGATTGTCTTTGGCGCCCTTTTTACATTATGAACAATCAAGCTAACTTGAACATGGAAACTGACTTGCATTGAAAAAAATAGTAAAGGTCAAAGGTGTAGTGAGAATGAAAAAGCAGAAAAAGGAGAGGAAGAGTGGGAAGAGGTTACTAAAAAAAAATACTCGATCATTTGGGAGCATCTAAGTGAATGAAGGTTGTTTAGCTTGGACTGGACAGTAGACACAAGGGTTATGAAGACAACTACTGAAGCAAGGAAAAGACAATGCTTTAAACTTTATTTTCTTTTAATACTGTTGTTTGGGTCATACTGCAAAACTAAAATGATTCCACAATGATTATGCAATAAATGCAGAACATACCAAGAAAAATCAAAATACTAAACAGAAAACATTTTCTAAATACAGTTCCATCCAGTGTTTAATAGCTACTGTTGGATTAATAGACTACTATGTTGTCTCCTCCTCCATGTGAAACATAACTCATTGCACGGCATTAGTTTATGTATTAAAAGCAGACAATTAGCCAATGCTTACCAATAGACCATTTAATGATCCTGCATTTCAGAGCATCTTTATTGCCCCATTTCAATACTTGAAGTATAAAAATTTATCTAAGAAAGTGTAACTTTTGACCAAAAGCCCAAACCCTCCTTTGTCCTTCCCTCTCTGAACCCTTCAACTATCGCCAAAAACGAAAACAGTGTACACCTTGAGTTTAACTATTGTGCGTGAAAAGAAAATATTTACACCCATCACAAATCATGTTGGTACATGGCATTTAGTTGAAATAGAATCTATCACTCAGGCAAAATAAAATACAGGTAAATGGCATCGTATATTCTGTGCCATGATGCCACCATCAGCTTTGCAGAATTATCATTGTCATTTCTTTTTTTCTCTCAGTTAAAACTGATTTTGTTCTCTAAAGATGTACAAAGTGATGCCAGGCGTAGGGGAAGTACAGAATACAGTACATGTTTCCAGTTCTAAGGGTGTGGGGGAAATACATTTCTATTCTGTTTTGTTTCTGCTGGCTGA
The DNA here is from genome assembly GCF_013100865.1 of Trachemys scripta elegans. Taxonomy (NCBI): domain Eukaryota; kingdom Metazoa; phylum Chordata; order Testudines; family Emydidae; genus Trachemys; species Trachemys scripta. The sequence goes on along the minus strand of NC_048307.1, from coordinate 62,625,900 downwards.
CCAAACAGATAGCCATGGGTTGAATTCACCTTGGGCAAAGCCTCTCCATCCCGTAAGTCTCATTTAGTGACTGGATCAGCCTTATGCTGGGCTTCTGCAGGGCGATGACTTTCTCCTCAAATGTTGAAGGTCCTGATCTGGCAAAGCACTTACGTTCAGATGCACAAAGGTACTTAGGCTCTTAACTTCCATTGTTTAGGACCCTGAATACCTTTGAGGGCCTGGGCCATAAGCCCCAAGTTTGAAAAGCATTGAATCACCCACTTAAATTCTTCCCTCTTAGGAAAGCTCTTAAACCTATGTTTAAGTGCTTTCCTGAAGCCAGGCCTTGAGCACATGCTTAACTTTAAGAGTGGGAGTAGTCCCATTGCCTTTAATGGGGCTAAATTTGTGTTCAAAGCACAAGGGCTTGCGTGGATTAGAGCCTACACATTTATTTTGCCAGTTTTCTTGAGGATTGAGGGGGAAGAAAAATTCATGTCCCATGAAAATATTTCCATGCTTGATGGAACTGAGAAACTGTCCTGTTCTGCGCCTAAATGCACACCCAATAACAGTGTCTGGCAGACCAGCTGCTCTTAATAGTGGATTCTCAGAGCTCCATTTTGCCCAGCTGAATTCAGTGAAACTTTTCCCATTGACCTCAATGGCAGCAGGAGCCAGCTGAAGCAGTTTTGGTGGGGGAGGGAGAGGAGGAAAGCTTGATGAAGACTGGATCATGTACTGAAGAGAATTTCCAAATTCAAGTTAGCTTTTCTCCAAAGTTTTACGCCCTCTACTTGCTATACCCGTGCGAATGGCAAATCAAACCAAAAACAAATCAAAGTCTCTCACAAATGCCAGTGCTTTTAAACATTAAACAACTTTTAAGTTCTTTGGATATGCAGGTCTTACCCACAAAATAACCTTCCTAGAAAAAGACAAATAAATTAAAGGAAAAAACACACTAACATTGCCTTTCTGCTTTCTAAGTGACAAAAGTACTACTTTGAAACACTCATTTTGGCATGTACAAGTTTTGTTTGTTTTCTGGGAGGTGGGGGACCTGGCAGTGTTTGTAACACATTGAAGTGCATGCTAAGACAAGTCTGAAGATACACCCTGCAGTCAAGAGAAGCACTCTCCTTCAGTTTATCTCAGCATCAGGAACAAAAAGATTGTAACACAAAGCTTTGGCCATTTTTGAATCTACTATATACAATTTTTTCACTACATAGTCATAAATTAAAGCAGTGATTAAATAAACATATACAAAATGTAATTAAATTAAAAATCACAGCACATTATAGAGAAAAAATAGGAACCCATTTATCACAGCAGAGAATATTTTTTTACCCTGTGAAAAGAACATTGACTAGCAAACACAAAAAGCTTCCTAATTTAAACAAAAGGAATCAAAGCCATATATATATATATATATATTTTCTCCCTTTCTTGCATTCTTTGCAAACAACAATCTTTACCCAACCTTTGAAATATTTCCAGGAATAAGATCTTCCTTGAGTATAACAGAGCAGTTCTGCCAAAAAAATGAAGGGAAAGAAAGAAAGAAACCCAAACAATAATAATAATAATAATTAATAATAATAATAAAAATACAAACAAAACAACCTCTACAAAATAAATAAGAGTTATAAAACTTTTTTTAAGTAACCTTAACAATTATCAAACTAGTAAGTTCTGCCTTATCACATAAACTCTCTATACAACATAACCCTAACGATTTATTACTATGAGGTATTTGGAGAAATTGGTAAAAGCAATGCACGGCCTGTCTGGGTGGAGGGACTCAAGCTGCTTTCAAGGGGAAAGAAGAAGGAACCTTTGGTTTGTCAGCAAGAAAGTGGAAAAAAACATTTTCCTTTGGTATCAAAGAAAGTTTCATTGCATGGTTGCACGGCAAAAAGCACCACGGTGAAGAATTATTCCTTTTTTTTTCATTAGTGGCCTTTCTAACAGGCTGAGGTATTCAAAGAGTATAAGGTGAGAGATAAAGAGGTCAACAGCGGTTTAACACTTTGGTTCAAGCAAGGCACTCGTCCTATGAGTTTACAAAGTTTGCAATATGTTTGCCTACAGCTTTATTAATTATTATTATTATCATTATCATCAGTATAGCAGTTGTAGTAAGAGTAGTATTCATAAGATTATTATGATTATTATTAAGAATGCAGACAAGTTTACACACTGAGTGAAGGTTGAGGAAGGGGGATGGTGGAGGGTATTTAAGAAGGAGAATGAGTTCCCTTTACAGACCAAGGCCGTGCATGAAAAATCTTTGGTATTCTTTGGTATCATCAATGTGATTAAAATCACCAATGGAAATCGAGTGAGGTAGCGTCTTTGGTTCACACTATAAATAGTAGATCTTTACACACTTTTTTTTTTAAACACATGGAAGTAGCTATTCCTTACCTTTTGCTTCTTTGTCGTTAGGAAATAGTTACCAAATGTATTGTAAAGCTAACCACACCACAATAATAAACCAGAAGGCCAAGCAAAGTCTCAAAATTAGCCTCTGGGCCTTTGAATGCACCCTAAACACAGCTAGATAGAAAAAGGATAAGTGCTTTCTCTTTGTTTGCTAAATGCATAGTTTTCATCCTTATGTACAAAGAAGGAGGAAGAGGAGGAGGATAAGAGAAAGAGAAGGAGGAGGAAGTACCACCTTTCCTGGGAAAAAATATCTTTTTCACAACTCGGGCGAGGAGAAGTGTCCTAGGACTCTTTGGTATAACAAGGTCAGCCATGTTTTCTTGCCCTCCAAGGACAGGTAGTCCCCTTTGGGCAGAATGCCCACTGATGTTGAAGCCTGATTCTGAAGTCCTTCTCAGGGCCTGACCCTGCTCACAATAAGCCGAATGGTGAACCTCCTGAACACTGAGTAGCACATAACTCCAGAAGCCATCCCAATGAATTCAACAGACTACTCATGGAGTAAGATTCCACTCAACATGGGTAAGCATGGTGAAATCTGGTGCATTGAGGTCAACTGGAATTTTGCCATTGACTTCAAAATGAGCAGGACTGAGACGCTAGGCAACAACCCCCATTGTAGGTGTTTTCATTTTACTTTTGCTTTTACCCTGAGTAAGGACAGTAGGATGAGGCCCTTGGACAGCAATATGGGAGCCAAAAAAGTAGCAGTGTTGTTTTTTTCTGGAAATCTGATAATGCAGTTTATGATGTGGGTGGATTAAAACTTTCAACCTTTTTGACACCCCCTCTCTTGGGTCATTATGGTAATTTTTGGATGCACTTCAGGAACTGAGTGCATATTCCTAATCCGCAATATCTGTTTAACTAAACTTTGATTTTAGTCCAATTTCTTGATGTTTCCAAACTTTTTCCACTTTGCTTCCTTTCAGAACTGTTTCGTGTCATTCTTAGGTCTTGAGCCAGTGGCTCAGTGGTAATTTTTGAGTCTAATACTAACTTCCATTCTTCCAGGAAATCTTTGGGTGAAATCTTGACCCCACTGAAGTCAGTAGCAAGACTCCCATTGACTTCAGTGGGGCCAGGCTTTTATCCTTTGTGTAGAAGTTTAAGCGCAACTTTGGGGGAAAAAATCACCTTCATGGATGACCATTACTAAAGACAAGAAATAATAAGAATCTGGGTGCACCAAATGATCTACTGTCTATGCTTCAGTCAGTGCAATGGAGCAGTATCCTGAGGGATAAAATAACTTTATAATCAGGATGAAGGTTTCCATATTTATTTTGCTTCATATTTAGAAACCAACTAAAGAGAAGTGTGTGTTCTCTGTATATTCAAAGTGTGATTAGCATATTGCTTACAGGAAGGGTGACTTTGTTCTTAATGGCTTATAAAAACAAAAGGTTAAAACATGTTTAAACAGATGTAAGAAAACCACTTTTAGGCTTTAACTTGTGCATCAATTTGTGTGTGTGTGTGTGTGTGTGTGTACATAGCAAGAGATCCTGAAATTGCATATTGGGTGTAAATTCAATGCTGGTATGAAAGTTATCTTTGGTTTCAGCAAATAGTCTCAAGACACATTACAATGGAAATACTAAAAAATGTGGTAATGTACTTTGAATTTCCCTGCATTTTTAAATTCTCAAGTTTTAAATAAATAAGGCTTTCTTTCTAAACTATAAGTAAGTTACAAAGCAGTGTTTTCCTGGAGAAAGCAAAATGTTAATTATGGTTGTCCTCTTCAATATTATATTAATGAAACTGCATTTTATAAGATCCCTTAAATGTGAGGTTATGTCTTCCTATTAATTTTTCCACTTCAATAATGTCTAGTTGGGAACAGAGCTTTTTAAAAGAAACCGTGCTAGAATTTAAGGTAAACTAGAGACTCTAATATTCATGGAACACATTTCATTAGACAATTGCATTGTCAGTTTTTTAAAATGAGTTTAACATAGGAAAAATTTTGAGAAATATTTAGTGACAAACATCCTGTTCTCATTTAACATTGTTTTAATAAGGAGATATTTCAGTTGTGTTTTAAAATACCTATTTGTAATTATAACTAGATAGCCTGAAACTTGACCAAACATGGTTAACTTGGGAAACAGATGGTGCTGCAAAGTTGCATAATTTCTTAGTCTTTAGCATTTTATTTGGACTTTATCACAAGAAAATAGAACCTGCCATGATAACATATGTTGGATTCTAGTTTACCTTGATTTTTTTTTTAAGCTACAGGTATAAGAAAGATTTCAGATTTCTTATCCTAGCAATGGGACATATACCTGCATATTTGCTCACTTTAGAATTTGGTATGTTTAGGAGATTTGCTACAGTAATTTGAAATACCAGTTAGAGATCTAACAGGCACATGTAAAATCTTTTCCCCTCTACACTAGAATTTTATATGCAAATGTTGCACTGCTTTCTTTTTGATTTTATCACAATAAGAATGGAACAATTTCATTTCTCTGAAAGTTCTGTTAGCAACAGAGCACTTAAAGCTTTTCAACTATAAATTGTAAACTATTTCATGCATTTTCCTGGTTAACAGACATGCAAGAAAGAATGTACTGGAATAAAAACTTAACCTAGTAAGCAGGTACAAACCCACAAAACAAAAGGCCATATCCTGCTCTTATAGAGCTCCATAGAAGTTTTGCTATTGACTTCAAGATGTGCCCCGCACCCTAAAAAAAAGAAAGAAAAAAAAAAGCACAAACGTAATCTTCTTGGAGCTGCTCCCACTGAAGTCAACAGGAGTTTTGCCATAATCTTCAATGGAAAAAGAATTTGGTCCCAAAAGCACATTCCTCCATGTCTCCTTCTACTCCTTTTCTCATTAATGGCCTTTTTATCCATAGACTTCAATGTCAATGGGGCAGAATTGGACGCTGTAAATTTATTCATATTTTTAATTTTTGTGTACAAAATGAATTAAATAGAATGGAATATAATGTTTGGAATCTAGATGATATTGCTGGCTGGGAGATGTACATAAAATACATTGGTAGGGAAAGATGGTCTTTTGACACCCTTCAAGCAGATGACCCTTCAGCAATGTCAGCCAGGAACAGTGTAATAAAGGTATGCATACATGGCAAATATCACATCAGCCATACACACAGCTGTAAAGCCACATCCTGCTCCTATTGAAGCCAATGGCAAAACCCACTGACTTCAGTGAAAGCAGGATCCCACTATCAGCATCTGTGCTCTGACACTGTGACATTAGCTGCTACTCCTAAAATGACATTCTTTCTTGCCAGTCTTGGAAACAAATATTAAAGTGGTTTAGTAATTGCAAATAACAGTCTTGATTACAGGTTTTATGTGTTATACAGTTAGATTAGTTTATACCTATAACTCTACATAGTATTTTGTGTAAAAATAGCTTTGGAATATTAAAATCATTGCAATAAAATACCTGCAATATAATATTAAATGTATTCTTTGGTAGCTAGTCGATTTTTTTAATGGATGGAATATTATTTCACGTTTTTTTAAATCTGAACATTCCTTAACAAACAAAGAGAATGCACTGGTTTAGGTATCATTCAAAATTTCTTTGCCTAGTTTGAACTTGTTTCCAGGTGTTGCACTAGTGAAGTTCAAACGATAAAATAGCAAAAATCACACTACCGTTCAATGAATTCAGACGACTCCATGCTATGTTGGTTGTGCTATGGCACAACCCTTTCTGAAGACGAGCCCTGACTAAGTCCCTAACCACTGGTGTGTACACAGTACGGATACACCATACACCTTCATGGCAATATCTGTGGAAATGAAGAGCCATATCTGAAAAGATGTCCATTCAATGACAAGAAATCACTATGCTCCAAACCACTAAACAAGCCAAATACGGTGAAAATGATCATGGATGAAGGTGTAAGACCAGTGGTTTCTTTCGCTTCTCTCTGTTTTTTTGTTTTGTTTCTTTTCTTTTTTTGCAAGTCGTCGTCCTACTAAAGTGTGTATCTCAGAACAAAGTCAAAATGCAGGTGAAATAAGTCTTTGGTTTCTTTGGACTTATAAATAACTTTTTTTTTCAAATAGTTCTAAGTATAAACCTGCTATCTTGAGGTCCTGGTCTTTATTTGTTTATTTATTTTTAAAGCTTTTCCACCGAGGTTTAGTTCGTGGTTACTCCTTCATGCTTTGGTACAAGTGCTTGATGAAGATGATGAATTGCCTGAATTGGAGCTGCCCTCGTCTTGCCACTTATCCAGACTCCTCCTCCGTGCATTCATGAAAAAGTTGCTGACGGTGCTCAGCTCCAACCCTAGCTGCTGGGAAATGGTGATTTGTAATTCTTTGGATGGACGCTTATTTTCCTTGAATATTGCATGTAGAGTTCGACGCTGGACATCCGTGAAGACCAACCGAGGCTTTTTGGGTGTATTCCCTCTATCTTTCCCATGTTCTTGTTCTTTCCTCTTGCATGCTGCAATAAAACACAGGGGATGTTAGAGTTCGGACTGAGAGAGCATCGGAGAAGATGCTGCTAATGCAGTAAACAAGTTGGAAATAACATTCATTTCATCTTAGATCTTCCCAAATTTAGGGATGATGTCTAAGTTTGGGTAAGTCAGATCCTTCTTCAGTCAGCCCCTCTTGGACCCACCTATATTCACTTATGTATATATAAGTGAGTTTGTGTTGGTGTAATTTACATGCTGAACAGCTAGATGACAATACAGGAAGGTGTAAGATAGAGGAGGGTATGGCATTCTTCCATGAATTTGTACATTCTTACATCCACCCACCAGTTGATTTTCTTCACGACTCATTTCACTCATCTCTTATGGCCCTTTGGAGTGTGACTTGCATTACTTTATATTCCCAAAGACTCCCTTACACTCAGACTTGGTGGGTCAAATTCAAAGATGATATGTAAGGTTTGGAGTGAGGTGTAGCTTGCAGGTTGGTCAGTGGATGTGAGTCAAAGTAAGTCTCAGGAAGTCAGAGTCTAATTAAGTTTAATGGACTTTTGAGGGACTCAAAGTTGGTGTACCATACATATTGAGGGACCTAGTATATTATACTAGTTTAGTCTCCCTTAGGTTCATCTCTGAATTCGACCCATAGAATCCCCCTCCAAGTGGGGAAGGGTGTGGCTGAGGAAGCCACGTCTAGGGGTAGTCCCCGGCAGTCTGGGTCCAGAGCCATGATGCCAGGGAGCTGAGAGGAAGCTGCCGGAGTATGGAATCAGCACAGAGGCACCTCACAGTTGCCTGACATCCTACAGATCTCTAGGGCTTCATGTTGTGTGAGGGTGGCTTCTCCATTCCATGGAGCAAACCTCATCCCCCTGGCAGGACCATAAGAAAGAAACATCAGGAGGAAATCCCCCCCACGTCCTTGACTTCTCCCAGGGAAGGGGTAATCTGGCCTTTTATTCCCCAATAACATCCTGTGAGGGTCACAGATATGCTTGTAACCATGTTGACCCAGACTTACTGTCCTCTTTTACTTTATTGTATAGAGAAAACATCTGAGGAGGGAAAGGCACTCTATAATTGTCTGTTAAAATGCTACAATTGAGGCATTTAACCTTTGTAATGCCCAGTAATGCTGGCTGTATAACTATGCATCATCCCTGTAAGATGAAGTGGAAATTTACTGATTTTTCAAGTCAAACTTTTCCACATTTTTTTAATCTTTCTTTTTTTGTTGTCAATCCATTTTCTGTAGCATCTTTTAATTGGCAGTGGAACAAAGAACTGAGAGGAAACAGGGTTGTATTACACTCTTGCAGGCCAGATAATTAGATATTTTGAACAAAACAAATGACATTGTGACACCCAGAACAGTGACACAGTAAATCTTGGTTACAACATTTCCATGCAATTCCATCTCTCTTTCCATTCTTGTTTTTTGGTGTTGTTTTGTTCTGTATTTTTAAAGTGAATATAGCACTTGTGAAAATGCTGTATTGAAAGACCTGGAGATTATCCATTGGACAGAGACAGAAGGGGCATTGGGAATGCAAGCTTCCCTTTCATTCCCCAGCAATTATGCCTCATTGCTGACCTGGAGGGACCACCTCTAAAGATAAAATTAAAGTTCCTCCTCCATGCCCATTCAGTCCTCATTTCTGCTGAGCTCAGTACCAGCTGTGCTCCTAGTATCCCAGTATGACCACCCATTCCCTTAGTATTGGATTGAGGGGATCAGATTATTCCACTAAGGCCCCCAGACATCTCGTGTATTGTCACTCACAGCAACCTGTGCATGAGGCAGGGGATAAGGGCATTTCAGTTCTCTCAGCAGTGAAGTTTTTGAAGAAGTTACTTGTCAATATTTATTCCAGTTACAGCATGTTTGCTCGATTATGACACACTAGTTAAATGGACAAAGATTCAAAAATTTATATAGTTGTTTTGAACTAAAAAACCATTTAAAATTCAAACTCCCTGTCCTCTACGATAATATACCATTAATATGTCAAATCTTATGTTTTTCATTCAAGCAAACCCTCAGTGAAGTTATGCTTTGTATATTAATTAATTAATTCCTGGACAAAAGATGGAGTTGAAGTTGAGAATATATATTGGTAACCTAAGAGTTTAAATACCCTTGCAAGAATGTTGTATTATCTATTAACAATAGGGTGACCAGACAGCAAGTGTGAAAAATCAGGACGGGGGTGTGGGGGGGTAATAGGAGCCTATATAAGAAAGAGACCCAAAAATCGGGACTGTCCCTATAAAATCGGGACATCTGGTCACCCTAATTAACAAAAAATAAAAAGCAAGGAAATTCACAGTAAAGAATAAACTTTAACAAAACCTCAACTATTTGAAAGTATGGAAATTCACAGTAAAGGCATCCAAAGAACTTAAACTGCTGCTGTAACGACCCCAGTGTCCATCCTTACCTTTGCCCTTGTAGTGATGCCCCGAGGGGAGTCAGAGAAACAAACTTTGAGAGAAAATTAAAAACCATTTCATTTTCTCAGAATGCCCCCTCTCTAATCTGTCCATGGCTGCTCAAATTCTGACCTGTGCATAGATGCACTGTTCACCGATGAAATAATCATTCGTTATAATTTGTCCTAATTGGACAAATAGCATTAGAATCACAACAAGACAGACACACAGCAGTAAATACAGAGTTGGTTTATCTGCATATATAAACCTCCTAGTTCCAGGTCAAACAAGTATAGGACAGTCCTCCAGAAATATGAAGAATAGCAGAAAATAAACATGCATTGCGAATCTGCCTTGTAAAGCTTGACATCTTCTTGATCTTTGTGGCTCCACCCCATACAAGTTAAGATGCCTAAATAATTCCCTAGAAAATGGCCCATGATTTGAAAATACCTTGTTCCTGAGGACCTCAGCATCTGCACAAGGCCTGAGGTTCTCAAAACCTATCGCTGCTGAGAACACAGGGATCCAAAAAGTTTAAGGTACTGGGGAGAAAACATAAAATATTAAAATTGTGATTAAAGATCAAATAAACATCTGTCACTTTCCAAATTGTTAGAACATTCTTCTCATGCCCCAGTATAGGCAGCATTTCAATCTGCGAACAAATTGGTTACGCCATTCAAAAGTTGTAAGGGATCTTGGAAGCAGAGCTTAGAACCAAATTCAAAACCCAGCCTTAATTATGGGGCTGCTACCAATGCTTCCAAAATTAATTTAATGATGTTCAGTTTAATTGAAAGTGCCTCGCCTTGGCTCTACACCTATTAAAATGATAAAAAGTGCCTAATGCAGCACAATATTGTAGATTGAATTAGACTGATCACATAATACACCATCAGACCTGCCAACAAAACCAACAAAACAATAACCTCATATTTTACCAGCCTCTCCCCACAGATCAATCCCCATCCATGTGCCCAGGAAAAATGGTAGGCTTTGCAGAATGGCAGGATGATTGAGAAATCCAAAGTGTGATGGATCAGAAAGGGAACATATTCTAGAGCCAGGGAACTCTCGTGAAATCACGTGACAGATACTTCCTAATTTAGGTTGAGAAAAAAACTCTCTCTGGTGCTTCCACTGATCTCATCAGAGAAGGCAACATTCAGTTGCAGTCCTCTCAGGAAAGTGATATAAACTTTTCTGACATTCTTACTATTTGATCCTGACATTCTTCCTATTGGAGTAAAGTGTGGTTCTACCCCAAAAAATAAGCCAGTTAAAATGCTCACAGGCTGGATAGTACTTACTGAATGAGCAGCTGTTCGATATCTTGTTTTAGTCTCATTATTCAACGTGTGGCCCCATGCTTTATTTACTGCACGCTATTCAAACCCTCTCCGGATATTAAATTATTAATTACCTCATGGGCTTTTCTCTGGAGCTTATCACTATAGTATCCAAGCGCTTCACAAATATTAATTTATTTTCACAATACCCCTGTGAGGTGACGGGGAGGTATTATCCCCCTTTTACAGTTGCAGTACTGAGGCACACAGAGATTAAGGTCAAAAGTGTCCACTAATTTTGGGTGCCCATTTTGAGACGTCTAGGACATGATTTTTCAGAGTACTTAGCGTTTTTATTGCACTGTCTAAGTTCAAAGCACAGCTCCCATGGACCTTAGCTGCAGCTGTGAGTGCTCAGCACTTCTGCAAATCAGAACCCAGGGTCTCAATTCAGGTTCTCAGAAAATGAGAAACACGTCATTAGAAATCATCTCTGATGAGTTTGATTTAAGTGACTTGCCCAGAATCACCTAGGAATTCTGTAGCAGAGGCAGTGATAGAATCCAGTTCTCCAGGGCAGCATTCAACTGCCTTGACCATGGACTGTCCTTTCTCTTCCTGCAGTTCCCTGCCTCATTCGCTACACACCTTCCAGCATCTGCAATAAATGAGGCTGGTGTTCAAGAAATAACAGGCTCCTTCACTACACATCCCTGATTAATCCCCAGACCACAGTCCATCCTGTGCACTGATTGAGGCAGGGGTCCTGTGGAAAAAATAGTATATGATCATGTAATTAAGGACTGTATCATAATGTATATGCACAAGGAGGCCGAATTAAGGTTGCAAGGGTAACCCGGCTTCTGACATTTCCTACCTTTTGAGTGCTTGACTTTGCAACATTAATCTTTCTTTAAAATGTAGATTTTTGTGTGTAATTTCCTAGGTTTTTTAAAAAAGCAAAATAAAAACACATAAATTGAATCGTGTTGAATTACATTGACTCCTACATGGTTCAGCATCAGAGTTAGAACCTTTAGATCTATAACACAGACCTCTGCTACTTGAGCTAACAGAGTAACTGATAGCAGTAGTAGGTTGTCTCCTCTACGTGGACCTGGACTAGTGAAGAATCAGACACACACTTTGCCAGACTGGTTTCACAGATATCTACTGATAGCAGAGGTATGGTGAGACTCAGAATTTTGGGGTCCAATACCTGTTTCTGGAGGGGAGCATGCTTTAGAGGGCACAAACTTTTCTGCCCCCCTCCCTGAAGTCTGACCCCTCCTGCCCATGTTCCTTCCAGCCTGACCCTGTGCCAGTCCTGTCTCCTCATCCCACCACAACTACTCATCTCAGAAGGGCCAGATTAACCCATCACAGGGCTCTAGGTAAACATACACTTCTAATGTGAGTGCCACTCACTCAAATTTGGTCTGGCCACACCTCTGTCATGACACAGGGGCAGCCAGGCCAAACCTGAGTGACATTGTGCATGGCCCTCCTCCCCCCACAAATTTTGGCCCTAGGCATGGGTCCAGTTTGCCTATGCATTAATCTGGCACTGCATCCCAGTTTCCTCTCTGCCCCCAGCTCCTCATCCAGTCTCAGTCTCCCTCCTCAAGCTCCTCATTCCAGCCTCCCCACTCAGGCTCTTTGCCCAGACAATCCCAATATCTTCTCAGCATGGCTTCCCCCACCACAGCCCCAGATCCTTTCCCCAATCTACTCCCTTTCCCTCCCATCCTTGGTGCAGCTTTCGTCCTGTCTGCATTTCAGTCAAACTGATTTGTCCTTTTCCTCTCCACTACCAGGCTGACAGCATGGGGCATCAAGACCATAGAAGTGACAGTCTCTCCACTGTCACTGTCCAGTGCCCAGCATGACAGTGGCCCACAGATGTCCTGCTCTGCAGGGCCCCTGCAGCCCAGGGATGGAGCATGCTCAGTACAGACGGAATCTCAGAGAATTTAGCTGCCAAACTTTAACAATACTCTACTAAGCATGTATGAACTGACTATTTTTAAAGGCTTTTTTTAAGGTAGTTTTTCACAGGGTTGGCAAAAGGCATATCCCTGCCAGCAAGCCAGCCTCTCTCCACCCCAGCCAAATTTCAAAGACTTGCTACAAAGCATGGGGATGCTAGGGCTTTTCAATTAAAGGGTTGTAAGAATTTTTTAAACAGGGACAAAACAACATATTTCCTCCTAATCTGATTCTTGGAATCAGCTGAACCAGCTGCTTTTGCTGCAGCTTTAAAAAAAAAATATTCTGAAGCAGACATCCAGCATAGAGAATTTCATCCTGAATGGTTACTGTTTGGCAAAGTTATAAGCAATTGAAAACAGAGTCTGATAATGGGATGTGTCAACCAACCTTAATAATAGGTGCTGCTATCAGCTTCACCTATAGTATAATTGTCAGAACTGTCAGCTAAATTTTTATGAGAGGATGCTCTTAATTAATAACTGATGCTTGATTTTTAACATGCATTGTAAATGTAAAGATAGCTATATAATTTCATCTGTTTATATAGGACCCAATACTAGGACTATCTATCTGGTGCATGGAGCCTGCAGCTACAAATATGTCCTCTGAAGCAGCTGTGGAATGGTTAAATCACCATCTAACTCCTCTCCCTTCCCAGAGGTGATCTGCCAGCCAAGGTAAGGAAAAGAGAGGGCCAGGGCTAGACACAGATCTACTCCACATGGGGACTGTCAATGAATTCTCTAGTCCCCATCCATTCGAACCCAAGGAGTGGGTACTATTCTCATCCTTCCCTTCTGCCCTTCCTCCCCTTGCACACTGGGCTGGTATTCCCAGGACAAGTTATCAGCCCAGCGCACAACATGTTTACATGGGCAGGTGCAGCGTATGCATTCTACACTGGTGCATAAACCAATGTCGGGATTTCTAGATGTTTGTATTTCATTTGTGGCATTTTGCTTTAAAATTCAAGACATTTAATTTTAAAAACAATCACATTTTCCAGTTTTGTGCGAAACTGGTTTTTTTGGGAGATCTCACTGCAAAATCATTGGTACCATAGGCAGCTAATGAGAGCTTTGCAGCTTTGACATTAGTGAAATGAACTCATTCCTGGATCTCTTGATCTTTGGGCATCCTGAGAGACTCATCTCTTTTCTCCAACCTTTGAGGGTGTGGACTGAGATATAAGAGGGTGGTCAGATGAGAGGGAGATTTTATATTTTTGTTTGGGTGCAAACTGTAGCTTGCACTCTAACTAGACCAAGCAGGCAAAGGGTGAAATAAAAGGGAACATTGTTATCCCCATTTTACAGAATAGGAACTGAGGTGCATATAGATTAGATGACTTGCCCAAGGTCACACTCTAAATCTGTAGCAGGGCCAGAAACTGAACCCAGAACTCCTGAGTCCCATTCCAGTGCCTTAATCACCAGGTCTTACTTCTTTCCACTTCAGAAATGCAGGAAGAAATCTTAGCCCCACTGACATCAGTGGAAATATCCTAAATCATAAGACAATTTTAAAAGGTGGGTGGACATTTTTTGTCATTACTTTAAAAAATAATTATTTTCTTCTGTATCTTTTGGTGCAAAAGAACGACTGTACACTTTAACTGTACTAAAAAGAAGTCTCCAATGTTTACTGTACAAATCTGAACTCTCATTCATGTCTGTGCAATACCTTGTAAATTCTTGGTATAGCTAGAAAACTACAGCAGGGAAGTTTCATTAGCTGAAACTTCCCTGCTGTCAACTAACAAAGGTCCTGATACAGCAATGCACTTCAGCTTGTGCTTAACTTTAAGCATGTGAGTAATCCCAATTTTATTCAGCAAAGCACTTACATGCTGATACTTTGCCCTGCTGGTGACATTGCTATGACCTTCTTCTAAAGACAAAAATACATAGGCCTTCTTTTTCAGAAATGCAATATGCTATGATGGTCCATGTTTGTCAAGTCTAAACTTTCAAACTGATTGACCTAAAAAGCACAGTAGAGAACAAATGCATTTAGGCCCCCAATTCAGTTAACTTTAAACATGTGTGCTACTCCCGCCTATTCAGACAAGCATATACTTTAAAAAACTATAACTTCACAAACATTTAGACAATCTAACATGGTCTTCTTGGTCTCCTAGGGATAGATCCAACTCCCATGGCAGTCAGGGGAAAGACTGTTATTGACTTCCATGGAAAACAGATTAGGTGAAATTTTCAGAAGTGCTTAAGGGATTTAAGAGCCTAAATTCCATTTAAAGCAACCTACGTGATTTAGACACTTTTGAAAATTGTACCCACTTAGTTTGTAAGCTCTTTGGGGCAGGCACTACTCTTATTTTCTGTGCCTTACACAGCACCAAGAACACTGCTAGCACTAACAATAACTAACAGTGATAATGAAAAACAATAATCGGTTTTCCTTAAGACCATTTTCTCTGTTCTATAGCCAATCAATCAATTTTAATAATAAATTGTAGCTCTCAAATTGCCAAAGCACAAATGTAGGGC
The DNA here is from genome assembly GCF_013100865.1 of Trachemys scripta elegans. Taxonomy (NCBI): domain Eukaryota; kingdom Metazoa; phylum Chordata; order Testudines; family Emydidae; genus Trachemys; species Trachemys scripta. The sequence continues at coordinate 62,610,786 of NC_048307.1, read as the reverse complement.
TGGGGATGAAACAAGTACTCCAAAATAAGAGCCTGTCAAAAGTAGGAGTGGAGGATGATTGTTTCCTAACATGAGTGATGGTAAATGGAATCTTTTGCCTGTGTGTCACTGGTTCAAATCCAGTCCAAGGTAGTGGAAAGAGGAAGCAGCTGCATCCCTCTCTCTTCTGGGCCAGAGTCCTTTTTCTTTAAGCAGGCAAAGCTAATCACTGAAGTCAGGGCTTGCTTAAAGACTGATACATTAGGCCCTTTCTGGACAACCATCAGGCCTTAGTGTCCTGGATAGTTAATCCTGTACCTTTATGAGCACTATATTTTATGAGTAGCAGAGAATGACACTAGAAATAATTTGGATTCATGTCTTTAACATACACCTACCCAGAAGCAGTTTAAGTTTTTGAGTTGTCTGACTGGTACAAACAAGACAGATCCTGAATTCACAAAAATGCTTTCAATTTAAAACCACTGGGATGCTGTACTTTTGTAGATGATCACGCTATGATTGTATCTCTCTATCACAATGTTGGCATGTGTAGCATAGCTGGCCATTTCCCCATGTCATCCAATAAAAAGAACGGTGCCTTTTGTTTCTAGCATTGCCTGCAGCTGAGTGATACCCCTTGAGCTGCCATTTGAAAGATTCTGAAAAAAGCCTGTTTAAGAAAAAGGCAAAGCAGAATATAGAAAGCAAGTCACTTTGACTCCAACACTCTGTGTGTGTAGCTAGGACAATGTAATATTATCAGCGTCACAAGGAGACTTATAAATCCATGGCTGAACTGTGGCCTCTTCTAGTCACTTCCATCTTTCTCTGCCCTGAGCAACAGATAGTTTTGACACTTGCAATTCTCCTGATTCAGTCCATCCATCTATTTTTGTCTCCTTTGTTCCTTCTAAGTTGCCTTGGGGATTTGACTGACTTAACTTGCCAAGTTTGGTACCTCTTATTAAGGCCCAGTTGCCTGTGAGTGGTACAGAACTTCCTGCTGCACCTACTGCTCACTAGAATGGGAGCATTACACCATTTGTGAATGCTCTTTTAAGCTCCCTTTTAAACAAGGAGTTGGGCTGATTGTACCCCACACAATGGGACCAACCCTGGTCCCATTGAGGTAAATGGCAAAGCGCCTATTGACTTCAGTGGGAGAAGAATCAAGCCCCATATGAAAACTCAGTAATGAGATTTATCTCTCTCAGTTCATGGGATTGGGAGTAGAGAAGTAAATATTTTTTCCATCTGCACTGGGAACTAAACTTTTCTGTGGGTCCAAAAGCCAAAACTGCAGTAGGTACATGTTGTGCTGACTGCACTGCCCCACTCAGAAGATCATCCCTAAGGGGAAATTTGCCTTTTTAAAGTCTAAGAAAAAACAAAACAGAACTATTTCCTCACTGCCCACTTTCAGGAGCAGTACAATTCTCTCTCTCTTTCTGTTATACCTAAAACATAAACAAAAGTGACAACTTTCCTTCCCTTCTGGATTTTCAACTCCTAAACACACAGAAACACAACACAGAAAGACAGAAAATATCAAAAGGAATCTGCCCTCTGCTTCAGACACGTTATAAAGAGACAACACCATGACTTCCACTCTGCCACAGCTTCTCCTTTTGAAAATTTGGTACTCAGGGTCAAGATGGAGAACAGAAGAAACGATATGGACAAAACTTGAACTGACTTCTGTGAAAGATTTTGAAATCACAGGTGAGCTGCCACTGAAAGAAAAGTTGATCAGCCAATGGCTAAAAATGTTAACGGCAGTGACCGCACTCTTTCAGATATAAAATGGAAAAGTGTCAAGTTCTCAACAACTCAATGAATGGAAGGATTCTGGAAATATTTTCCTACAGAGCTGTGCCCTGATGGATGTAGTACTGAGGGTAATTCTTCCATCTGAGTGCAACACAACATGGAATCAAACAGAATTCTATTGCTCAGCTGTTTCTCTTTGAAAAACTTTTGCAGTTCCATCAGTATCATAGCCTGATTCTAGCACATAGCAAATAGAAAAACCAAGACACATTGTTGGTTTATGCTTTGGTGGATTTATTTATTTGTCTGCTTACTTTCTGAGATGTATGTATCAATGCAACTGTAGATAGATGTATGCAGATATACAGCTCCAAATATGGGGATTTCATATATTAATTTTTTTTTAATTTTGCTAAAAAGTAGAAGTGGACTGGTGGTGGGATATAGTGTCTTTCACCTCAAGGTGATAGGACATGTTTTCAAACCTGGCCCATGTCAATGATGACCACAGATCATTATTGTTTGATGGTTGTTTGTGTCCTATATTAAATAAGGTAGTGGTCTCAGTTCAGTTTCTGGTGGTCAGGTTCACATCACACTAATTTCCATTGCATTTGTCATGTGGTCGCACTTGATACCAATTAGCAGCATGGCTGGAAGTTTCAACAGTATGCTATGGATTGAACGAGCATGAAAACTGAAACTTCCCTATCTACTCTAGATATAATCTTCCTGAAATACCTTTGTGGAGCAAAACTGGGAAGTCTTGCAAGCTCTCCCTACTTTGGGATAAGTAATGTGCCGGTACATGGTGCCTTTGATCCTGAAGATTCCAAAGATATTTTTACAAACTATAGCTATGTGCTTTTCTATGCACATTACCCATGACTGTGGAATTCTGCATGATATCCCAGGCTAATGCCAATAAAACCCTTATCTCACATTAACATGTATTCTGCATATCCTATGGAAAAATTATTTTAGGAATGTTTTAGAGAGTTTTCAAATGTTTTGTTGGAATTAATTTTTCATATTCCTTGGCTTCTAAAGTCAGATCCATTAGTTACCCTGACTTATGTTCATGAAGGCACTCCACATCACAATACCTAGATGCTTAGAAAATCACAGGAACAACACTGCAACTCACAAAGCCTGAGTCAGGCGCCGAGATTCCCTATACGATGAACAGGCTTCTCAGACTGAAAGTCACAAAAGCCATCACACTAGGTGGAGAGCTGCCTAAGTTAGCCAATGGGAGATGCCAATGAGAGAGAAGTGTACTAAGCCCCACCCCCTCACAGAGATAAGCACCTAAGTCCAGGCTGCAGGGAGGCACCTCTCTCTGCTAGCAATTTTCAGCTGTGAACCCATCTCTTGGAGTTAGGCGCCTAAGGTGTGTTGTTGCAAGAAGCTGGTGGGGTGGGGGGGAGAAGACGTTTCTCATAACCTTTAATCTAGTGGTTAGAGCACTCTTTGGGATGTGGGAGACCCTGGGCTTAGTTCCGCACTCCACCTGATGAGAAGAAGGGAATTGAACAGGGATTCCTCAATGCTCAGGTGTATGCCATATCCATTGGGCTTTGGGACATTCTGATGTGGGGCTCCTTCAGTCTCTCCAGTTGAAGCTTTTCCACTGTGGATAAATAATTGAAGAGTCACTAGCTGGGTAAGTGCACTAACCACCAGGCTTTAGAGTCATTCTCATGCTTGTACTTTCTCACGCTCGATCTCTCACCCAATGACTATTTGATTATTTATCCACAGTGCTCACCTCCCAGGTTAAGTACTCTAACCATGGGGCTAAAAGTTATTAGGGAGGGTCTCCTCCATTTTGTCTGAATTTGCCTGAGAGGCCTGATCCAGTAGACATGGTTTGAGCCCACCTACTGGACTGGGCCACATGTGAGTTAGGCAGGCAAATGCCTGTTTTCTCCAGTTTGTGAATCACTCTGGTGAGTGGGTGGGAGATAAGCTCCAGACACCTAGAGTGAGGCAGCAGTGCACATGTGGAGAGCAGAAACGTAAGCACCTTTTTATTGCAAAAATGCAGGTGCCAAGTGAGTTTAGGTATCTACAGGGCTCGAAGGTGATTTTGTGAATTGCAATAGAGTCTAAAGTAGGGATTTAGGCACCTAGGTGTCTAAGTCTGGGATATAGGGCCCTAAATACTTTTGTGAATCTAGCCCCGAGTCCAGATCTACAGGTCTTAGATGGAACCACAAACCCCTTTAGATTTACCTTAAATGTCTTTTCTAAACTGAAACATGTCATGATTTTAAAACGCATTATCTTGGGACCATCTGGCGCTAGAAGGGATTGAGCCACATTGTGAAGCTGGGAACAATCTCTTTCCAAAGTTCCTGCTTTTCGCATCATAAAATATCCAGTGACATTTTCATGTATAGAAAACCCATCGGTAGAGCAGGACTATATCTCTCCCATTGTGGGGGGAGATTTCTTGGAGGAAATTCCACATTTGGACAGAGGAGGAGGAAACATTTCTCTAACAGACTGATTTCTTTAAATGGCATCTATTTTAAGCGGCTTAGGTGTTTGGGGTGTTAAAAATAGTTCCAGCGAATATGAATCAGTAGGCATACTGATGGCAAAGTGGTCAAAGGTGTATGGTAAATTAATTTATCACATGGATATCATCACACAAACATGGAGTGTGAAGAGATAGGAATAGTAATAGAAATACTTGACATTCTCACAGAACTCTTAAAATACAGCGTGTATAAGAACATAATTAGGGGCTTATACGAATCATGTTCATTTAATGCGATTCATTCACAAAGCCAAACATTTCTGTTTGGCCTAAAGTGACAGCCCCAGCCCCTCTGTGCCATTACACATAGTATTAGGGCCACTGGGTCCATGTGGTCGATGTCCTTGACTTGCCCTATCCCAGTCACATGGCCCTCAGTGGTGTTCAGAAGGACAGAGGAGGCCCTCAAGTGGCTGTCTCTGTCAATGCTCTACTGTGCAGCCCCACCTAGCTTTATGCAAAAGGAGTGCTATGGTAGTGCCTAGACGTACCAAGCAACGTCAGGCCTGCACTTGGGCTAGGCCCATACAAACCAGGACTGGCGCAACCCATTAGGCGACCTAGGCAGTTGCCTAGGGTGCTGCGATTTGGGGGGTGGCGACTGCGGCAGTTTTTCGGTGGCGGGACCTTCTGCTGCCTCTGTGGGGTGGAGGGGGCGGCATTTCAGGGCGGGACCTTCCACTGCCTAGGGCGGTGGAAAAGCTGGCAGTGCTCCTGGTACAAACGCACCAGGACTCATTCCCAGCTTAGCAGATAAAAGCCTCCCCAGCCCAGTAAAACATTAGTGCTGCTTAGCACTGTTAACTAAGGAATGTCTCTTTCTCTCCCACACCAGCAGAAGAGTGTATTAATGGTTTTAAAATCATCAGGTATATCCTAAACTACACCATGTTATTTCTTTCCACTCTTGATATAGATCAATCCTGTTTACCTATAAAAACTCAATGATTGTTCAGGTTTATGCTTCCTTTAGAGTTCAGTATTTCACTGTCATTCTATTCCACTCTAGATGTTTGGAAAGTGAGTGCTAGGATATATCCTCCTAATTCATCTCCCACCTGACTCAAATTGGATTCCAGTTCTGCTAACTTTGCTGCTATATCTGAATATCTGAATAAAAGAACTGTTTGAAAGTAAAGCATCTTTCTGTGGGAAATAAGGCAGAATGTCCACAGATTGGCCAGGGAGATTCCAGAGGAGAATCTTAATTGTAAGCATCCCAGTTATAGGCACTATATGAAAATTAGTGACCTTAATTTGCTTCCACTGCAATAACAAAGTGATCCAGGCTGAGTGGTGCTGACTCAACAGGGCTGGGATTCAGGGGCTTACTCCACGTTGCAATGTTGAGGGATCCTTAACTGCTCCAATGAGCTGACGTCACCCTTACGGAATATGCTGCTAACTGGATTAATACAGGGAAAGGACCTGATTTTCCAGTTACATCATCTAAAGCAAATGTTAACTTTCTTTAGCCGAGTCCTTAGTTAACTGCATTAGCGTGACAAACGCTCCTTAGTCTAGCATAAGTAATTAGAATGTAATCACTTTAACTGCATCTTAATTACCCCAAATGAATTGAAAGGACATTAATAGCAAAGATTAAATTGCCTTAATGAACGGTTCTTGTGACTACATCAATATTTTAATCATGCTCGCCATTCCTATCGCACTAACCAGCTTAGGTAGCTGTTAGCGCTGATGGGCACTAGGTGGCGCCTCTTCCTCATTTGTGGTGTCGAAAGAAGGCAAAGATACAAATACTCAACTCAATCTCTGCCTTAGCTTGAGCAAAAATTGGATATTTAATAATACGATGTCTGACTGTTGTAACCATTTCTCTCTGATGTGGGCCTGGCCCCAGTTATTCATGCCTTTGTGACCTCCACAGTGAAGTACTGAAATATTTAACTCATTTTGAGCATCACATAGGGCAAATATTTCTTATTGGTTAATAAAATTGAATATATTCGTAATATGGATGAATGAACATCTCCGTTTCAAAAAGACTTTTAATTTTGATTTTATTATTATTTTAAAAAGTGGGTAGCTAACAAGTGTCAAGATTAAACAAGATAATCAAGACTCATCATGATAAAATGTAGCTATTTCAGTCTACATGAATTTTAAAGCTCTATGAAGTATCTGTTTTGCTTTTAAAACATCACAGATTTCATTCAGCATATACAAAGGAGAGCTCTCTTGTAGAAATTATAGAAACATTGATATAGGATTTCTGTTGCAACTGTGGTGAAAATGCATTTTATCCACAGTTTCATTGTTGCACAAATATTCATGAAAGTATTTCAAAATGTTTGTCAAGAACATTCAAATCAACAGCTAGAATTTTAAAAAAGTCAGTAATCTTTTAAACCCTCAGAGTATTTCATGTTAACATCACTGTACTTTAAAACTATTTACGACCTTAAGGTTCTCTGCAATTTTTTGTAGCAAAATCACTAGAGAATGGAAGTTTGTGTCTTCTTATTAAAAATTTGCTGGCATTACATGTGGTGCACTAATATTTGAAGTTCAGTTTGAAGTGGCAGCAGGTTGGTGGCCCAACAGAAAAAAATCATTTAAAAAGTTAAATACAACAATCCTTAGGTCATCTAGGCCTTAGCATTATGAGTTAGCCACTAATACTGTGTGTAAAAGTTACTGAACAATAATCAATGTACCCTTAATTTAACATTGTGGGAACATATCCAATTTTAGCATTGAAGATTTTTATCACTCTAAAATGGGATACAATCAAAACTATTCTTGTTCCTGCAAAATTCTCCTACAAATGATTATTTTGCCATTACACAACCAAAATCAGCTGTCTTATTGGCCAAAAGATGATGCATCTAGGAACAAATCCAGGAAGCATCATTTTAGTTTTATCAAGATATGATATTTGAAAATAAATTTATATTAATTTTAAGTAAGAGTTGACAGTCATAGTTGTAGGGTAACTGCACTGTTTTCTCCTCCGTGGTCCCTCAAGAGCATCCACTAAAAGATGTCTGGCTCCTGGCCATCACCTCCACTGGTTGGAGACCTACATCTCATTCCCTTCTGAAAGGGGTTTTAAAGGCTGCACACCTGCATGATCCACACTGGGTTACCCCTAGCAAGCCAGTCTGTCTAAAAGCCCAATGCCTGTGCTTTGCTTTTACTTCAAGGGCTACAACCACTATATTTCCTGTGGTTACGTCACAGCTCCTTCTCAGCAAGCACATTTATTCTTAAAGTAAAAGCATTACAACAAAAACATAGAAACAATAAAAGAACCTATCCACATGCTAACCAGCTTACCACAGCACCCCCAATTCCAATATTGGGCTCTGGTAGGTAGGTGTCAGCCCTTCCAACCTCACAACTGGGTTTTCCTCTGGTTACAAGTTCAAATCATTCTTTAGATCAAGAACCAGAACTAAGGCCCCAAGTAAGTTTAAGCTCAGGCTGTTTATCCAAAAGTCCTGTCTTTGTTTGTTGGTCTCTGGAGGCTCCAGTCAGAACCAGAATAGGAGAGCCTCCCCAGGAGTCGGTGCCTCCCTGGAGGTGTTATTTGCCTTGATCATCCCCTACTACTTTCCCTTCCTGGAGGAGCTGTGGTAGCCCTTCCCCCATGGAGTGCATACAATTCCTGGCACACAATTATACCCAAACCATCCACACATTTAATACAATATGATCTTGCCAAGATACTGCAGGAAGTTGCCCTCTCTGTCACGTTGACATGTATTGATTTGCTCATAAATAAATCTAGTGGTCATGAAATTGACAGGTTTTGTGATGATGTGGCCCTGGGCATGATGCCACCAGGCCTTTGTGCAACCTGCTACACACAGCTTGGGTAGGCCCCGATCCCAAGCCCACTGAAGACTCCAGTAGGCTTCTGATGAAGCCGCTAGTGCACCTCAGCAATAAGTCCTCGTCTTCAGTCCTAAGTCCACTAATTGTCCCAAAGTATGAGCTGCTTTTGTGATGTGCTACCTTGGGGATCCGCCAGAGGGCACCTGACAGCTCTGCCCAGGCCAAACCCGTGGGTTCATTCAAATAGGAACGAATAAAGGAACATATAGGAAAGCATTCACTATCTGTGCCTTTTTAGGATCAATCTGTGTGAGTATTGAGAGATTCCCTCCCGGTTATCGGACAGCAGTGGTTTGCAAGTGCCCAGCGCTCGATCGCAGCATTGGGACAAAAATTTCCTTACAGCCCCATGCACCAGTTGGGACCGGAAACACCACTGTCTAGCTAGAGAATTCTCTCTCTCTTTCCCCTTCCTAATGAGTCTCCTATTAGCCTCACCCCCGAACTCATGGTCAAATTCGCACGGCACCAGTAACGCGCTAAGCACCGCTTCCTACCCACTGGTTCTTCAGCCTGTCCCTGCACCCGCCAGCCACTGACAGGCATTGCGGGGTCATGCTCCTGCCGGTGTCACAGCAATGGAAACGCTCTTCCTCCTCTGGAGTGACCATGGCTAGAGCCGCCAGGTCTAAAGTTGGCGGGAAGGGAGGGAAAGAGGCGGGAGGAGTTTGCGCGTGCGACATCCTCGCAGCCGGTTAGTTGCGCGCTGGCATTATACATAACCGATGTTATTGTTGCTCCGGTATTAAAGAGGCGAACATCAGATTTCCGAATAAAAGTTCACTAGACTTGTAGGATTCATTGGAAGCATGAGGCCAATATGCTGCAGGATAGGCCGTGAGCTCACCCCTCCTGTTCTTTACCTCTTTTGACTTTATGGTACGAAATTCCCCTTCTTGCTTACAATGTCACCCACAAGCTTCCCCACGTGAGTCCTTCAGGAAACGCAACATGCAGAGTAGACAAAGATCTGCGAATAGAAATCGCAATGGGGGGGCAGGCAGGTAACTGTCCAAAGTGCTGAAATTCAGAAGCCTACCTCTGCACGAATTCTGGTCAGATGAGCTTATCAATCAAAACTCAATTTAGAACAAAAAAGGCAATAGACTCCTCCACCGCATATAACCGAAGGCGCAGCGTTTGTTTTGCTTGAAAAATTAGTCTTCATTTCATGGATTCTCATTCACATGAACATTAATCCCTAAAGAAACAGGCAGAAAAGCTTTTCTTTCAAGCGACAGAAATGAACATGTCCTCTCATTAGCAACTTGTTGGCAACCAGATGTTTGCAAAGTTTTGGGAAAGTTGTTCGTATTTTTGTATCTTAATTAGGACTTGATACATTCAGAGGCGATGACACGTGCTGCAGAAACAACAGATGCCTCTCTAGGAGAGGCTTCTCCAAATACCCCGCACCCATCAATTTGAACTCGCAACTAGTACAAAGACCAGTTTGTACTTTACAGTTTTTCGCACTACCTACTGTTGGACAGTAGATGGCGCGTGGCTTCTGAATAACAAGCACGGCTCAAACAAGGAAGAAAAATGTCCATTGAAATGTAGGGCAGCATGTTCATATTATGCATACAATATTTCTTTAATTTCTTGAGAGGAGATGTGAGAAATCTGCAGACAGTATGATGAAATTAACTGATTTCTTTCCATTCAGATTAGCGGATAGTCTTGTGTACAATGCACACACTTCACATGAGCACTATATATGTATGACAACATAACTATTGGGGATTAGTTTGTAGAAGAAATGATGAGCAGCAAAGTCCAACAGAAGTCTCGGGAACGGTGAGACTATGCAACCACTCGCTGTGTATGTTCTGAGGCGGTGTCTATAAACTGGGGTCCCAATCAGGCTAGGGCCTCAGCCCTCCAATTGCATGTGAATCTGTGACACCTCTTTTTGGAATAGTTGCAGCAGCTCACTTTCTTTGCATTGCGTGCGGGTGGGATTTACCTGAGCTCACATTTCCTCGTCAAATCCCATTTCTTTAGTGGAAGGAAACAATCCCGGGTTCACATTAGACAAGAGGCCTTCCCCAAAAGGCCAGGAGCAGCTCCCATTTTGATGCAATCTCACATCGTCATCAAAATGGCAGTCCAGAAGAGAACCACCAGGGACAATCACATCCCCTTAATATCACTTTTCCTCTTAGTTTCTTTCTAAAATATCATTCCCTGCTCGGCCCCGTGTGTCTTTCAACTAACACGTGATTAATTACAAACAAAAATCTGAGCTGAATAATTACTAGGAAACCGTGGGAAAATGTCATTTGGGGGAAAGGAATGTTTAAACATCTTTAAACACCTGTTGTGGCAACTAAAGGTTGTTACTGACTAGCAAGGTAATCCCCAAATCCTCCCTTATTTGTTTACCACCCCCTCTCCCACAGCTTCCGGGCCCCGCATCCCAATGCGTTTCACTCCCAGCACACTGTGATTTCAAAGGAGTTTTGCCAAGCCAAATAAATAACCACAGATGTGAAACGTTTACAGTATGGCATGGCAGCATCTTAAAAAGAAACAGGGAAGACCATTTTCAAATGAAACCGCTCCAGCGCAGCAAACCGGCATGGCTGTGGCTATAGTCAGGTTAACCCGTGTTGAACCCCTCCTTTTTTGCCACTCATTGCAAGTTATCTTTCTTCCTGGTTACACCGCTTTTGCACATTGGAACCAGGCAAGTCCCTTTCTCTGCTGGCCCTGCCCCTTTCGGGTGACAGACAAATCCCGAAATGCTTTTTTGTTGCTCATAAGCAATAGACAATGAACCACAGAAGCAGGTACTTTGCCTGGGGAAAGTGCATGAAAACACGGCGAAAGTCAGGCCCTTAACTGGATCCAGCTCACGTCACAAGAATCAATCACACCCGTCAAACTTCGGGATTGGAAGAGAGCCCCTTCAATTTCACCCCTTCGAGCCCCCTGGGCCCCTCACAGCAGCTCTCTGTATTTCCTGACAGTAACACAACGGGGTAACTAATCAAACCCACCGCACTGACGCCTTGCTATAGGTCATTTCAGGGAGCCATGTTGGCGTTGCTGCGTAAATGCCATGGCCTGCTCGCCCATCAGAGAGGCAGGGTGACCCAGATAGCCACGAGCCATGCCCTGAGCACTGCGTGTGTTTCTAATCTCATATAGCAAGTTGCGGCTGCCCTGTGTTTAGCTGCCCCTGCTTCTAACTGCAGAATCCTCTGCAAGCCCGGCCCTGAGGAACGCGGTTACCTGTTGACACGCTACCCGAGAGCCAAGCAGTCCTTCAGTCCCTCCTTTGGATAAATATTAACAAAAAGCAAATGAGGCTGTGTATTAGCTGGTTATAAATCAATCAGGCTACAAGGACACCGACAACAAACAATCGCAGATTCTTCACTGGAGGACTTTCTCAGAGCACTTGTTACTAGCTGCCAGGGGAATGGGATTTCTGGTTCTGCCCTTATCGTTTTGAGTCACCGGCTGCTGCTATCTGCCAAACCAGCCAGGGCGAATGCAGTTAACTTTATCTTATTTAAAAGGCTACTTCACAGCAATCCCAGCGAAACCACAAAGCTGGTTGCTAACTGATACAACACGTGACCTGTAGGTAAATGGCAACTAATGAGTTGTATTGGGGGGAAGCCGAGGCATCTTCTGAAATGCACAGGTGGGAACTTTACCCTCCCTCAAGATCAGAAAAGAAACGTGAATTTAAAAAAAAATCGCCTAGCCTCATTGCTTGTTTAGCCTCATAGGCTTGGAAAGTCCTAAAGACTTGATTCCCTTTAGCAATTAATTCATAACACAAACACACAGGAGGAGAAACCTTTCCCCAAAGCTCTCTCTCTAACAAGCAGCACTTGTACAAGCTATAGAGATGTGTAAATACATGTCCACTTTGCAAGGCACAGGCCTATGCGCGTGGGATGGATTGTTTAATGATCAGACTGCAGGTGCGTCTCTTTTCAGTTTCCTTGAAGGGAGATTTGCAGTCTTTTAAAAACCCTACAATGATGGGCTCTCCATAACTAAAACAAGCAGCAAGACATTAATGTTAAACCGAAAATCGATTAATGTATCGTTATGATGCAAATATATTTATGCATAATCTCCACTGTGTAAACATTAAACAGATCTATAATGATGAACTAATTGCCTGCTCGTGTGACGATCTGCTAATATCAGAAATGCATCGACCTTTCCTTGCACGCGGTGAGTTTGCACACAGTAGTCTTCAGGGTAAGTGTTGCAAACGGCGTTCATTAGATTTCATATTTAATGGGAAAACTGCCCTGATTACAGTATTGATTTCTTTACAGTTAAATTGGTGAGAATTTCTCTCCGGTTTCCCAGGCTTCAGCTGAGTTGAGATTTAATTTCTTATGGAGGAAAACAAGTGCGAGGGGGGAAAAAGGCAAAGCAACGATTTTTTTTTTAAAAAGTAGGTTTCCGGAAGATATTGACTGATTCCTGATATAGGAAGCAAAGTCACCCTGTGCCATGCAGCAGCGGGCAGCGCCCGTGGGCAAACCCTGCGTCTGCAATTTAGGGTGAGCCATTTGCAGAGGAAATGTTCCTTATATCCGAAAGCGCCCACCTTCCCTCCTTGGGCCCTGTAGCACTGGGGACCTGCTGTCTTCAGAGAAGAACTGGACTTTGTTTTCTCTAGCAATTGGAAATAAAATGCATCAGTGAAAGAGTCTATTTGAGAACAGGCTGCTAGGAAGCGGCCGTTTGGTAAATTCTCTGCTCTTCGGACCACCTCGTTATGCAATAGATTTGGGGAGTTTTGTGTCAAAGGGAAACTCCGGTCCAGTCCCTGTACACTTGTAGCTTTCTCTTGTATTGTTCAGTTATTTCGAAATCTGATCTCACCTTAACGTTTTACCTTGTTAGCACTCTGGAGTGAGTCTACCTCGGCTGGGCAAGTGTATATGTGTGTGACTATGGTGTTCTTTTCAAAATACACCTTTCTGAAAGCATCATTTGGACAGATTCATTTCAGATCCTATACCCATCTCAAAGCGAAGTAGGCACTTTTTTTTTCTGGGCTAGCTCCGTCGTTTCAAGCTTCACTCTTTTCAAAACTATTTTTTTTTTTCAAATCTACCTTGCACGTTAAAATAAATCGACATTCCGAGCCCAACAGATTGTAGATGGGCTCTAGCCTTTTATTAATATTAATAATAATAATTAATCCTTAACTTTCCCTTTTAAACATCAGGAAGGCAAAAAAGAAATCATCCCTGAAAGAATGTTTCTAAAACGGAAGGAGAAAAACGGGTAAATTGATAAATATGCAAAACTGAAGGGCAGAGAGAGGGGGGGAACAGACAAAGGAAAAGAGGATAGAGAGGAAAAGGAAGATGGGGTGAATAAAATGGAGGCTGGAAGAGGTCAGCTTTGCAATTAGCAGTTCTGCTTACATTTCGAGAGACAGCCCAGGAAGTGTCAAGACCTCAATACAGCTTCCATGTAACTACCAATTTTTCCTTTATTTGTCGGAGCTTCGGTGTAATCTGGGAGGTAAGAAACCCCCAGGGATCGCTGGAAGGGGCAAATACTCAAGATAAAGTGCTGGACAAGACTGTGAAGCCTAAAATAACCAGGGTTTTGTTTTCCTCCTTGTCGCCTTCTTGATGTTGGCTTTAAGAAACGCATAGAAAATAAATAAAGAGTCTGACAGCCTGCTCGGGATATTAATCTGCTTGATAATTCTCTAAATGCCCGAGAGTGAGTTATAATTTGGACGTGAAATTTAATTTGCGTTGGCTGGAGTAATTTATGATATTTCGAATTGATGTTCATACATCAATATCAATCGGGGCAGATTTTTACCACTTAGTAAGATCATCACACATTTAAAACCTGCACAAAATAAAATCGATAGTTTATGCATTTACAGCAGATTGCCTTTCTAGCAACGCCTGCATCCCTCCCAGCGCATGGCAGTCTGCCCTGGACGCGGGCACTTCGCATTACTGGGGGCCAGCCCAAGAACTACCCAGAGCCCCCCCAAACGCCCACTGACCACCGGCGGCGTGCGGGGGCAGCTGGGGGCTGTGCCGGGAGCCCACAGCGGGGGATGGGAGTGGCTGGCGTCCGCCCTGGAGAAGGCCCCGGCCCGGTGCGTGTGCGCGCCAGAGCCCCATCGATCGGGAATCAGCTCCATGTAAATAGACACGTGTTCCCGAGCTGCCCCTTCGCAGGCCCGAGCCGGCGCTGGGCTTCGCCTCCAGCCAGGCAGGTGCGGGGATCTCCGACGGATTTCACCTGCCCAGGACCCTCCTCTGTTCGGGGCAAGGGCAGGGGCAGGGCCCACGGCGGTGCCGCATCGCCCAATTTCCTGCTCCCCCGGGGTTCCCCACCAGTCCGGCCCCTGGCCGTAATGGGAGCGAGCGACCCCCACTGCCCGAGCTCTTCCAGGAAGCTGCTGCTTTGCTCTGTCCTGAGTCCGCGGCGATTGTTGCCTCCCCCCGGTGGCAAGATAACCCGGGGGCCTCTCATGGCCCAGGGCTCCAGGTCTATCCCTCCCTATCTCCTCCTGCTCCCTCCCCAGGCTCCGAGTCCTTCCTAAGGATTCTCCCCACCCCTCGGGCAGTGCACACCCCCGAGTGCCCGGGACCGGCTGCAACCCTGGGTCCGTAAGAATCCGCCCTGCGCCCCCTTCCCAATCCCACTCCGGTGCTGCTGTGGTGGAGACAAGGAGTGGCCCGGCCTGGGGCCCCGGAGGTCAATGCCAGGGCTAGGCGCTGAGCAGACCCCCATTAAGGAGCTGTAGCCCGGGGTCACAAGAGAGGCAGCAAGCCTGGAGTGGGTGTCCGGCAGAGCAGCCTGCATAAGGGATAGGAGCTCGAGCAGTGGCAATAAGCACACATCAGAGCCCCGGATAATTAGGAGGCTCAACCGCTTCCAATCGCCAGCCCCTGCAGGGCCACACGCTAGACAGAAAAGGCACGGTGACTGGTCAGGAGAGGATCCGGATCTGTTTTTCAGATCCTAGCGGTCCCACAATATTTATAGGGGAGACGCAGGAACTTGTTACAAAGCCGGAAGGATTAAAAAATAAACAGTACAGCCAGAGCCCCGTTCCCTCCCCCAGGTCAGAATAGATGCTGTGTCTCCATGTCCATGTTTGCTTAAATTACCCTTAGGGATGGGGCTCTGTTTCCCTCGTGTGCAAATATCCAGCATTCAGGTTGGATTTGAAGGAGAGGGCGGAATAATGAGTCTTTGTCTTCCTAAAGAGATTATGGAGATCCACTTATACCCAGAGCTGTCCTGATGGGGCGGGCTGAAGGAGGAATTGGGTGGGGAGGGGGGTTGATTTGGGGCAGTATCGAACAATGCTGCCTGTTTCTCTGAATCTCTGGAAGTGCGGGAAATAGCTTGTCGATCCTACACTGCAGAAATCGGCCGTGCTGTATGCTCCCAGCTCCCATCTATCTTCTTTTCAGCAGCCCAGCCTGGCTTGGCATAATTCTTTCCAGATCATGCCAAGAAGGGGGCTCCAACATATTCTAATTCAAGTGGTTGTTTCCAGTATCGATCTATGTAAATAAGTGGAAATTCAGGTCGTCCAAATTGTCCTAAAAATACGCTCCAAATCGAAGTTCGCCCTGTCAATCGTTAAGGGGAGATCTCAGGCACCAACTCCATCCCTCCCCCCGCCTCCCGCCTGGACAGCCGCAGCAGGACTGGGATTTACCGTTCATGGGGTTTGTTATTGAGAGAGAGAGAATGGGATTTTCTGGCAGATCAGACCTGTGAAACCGACTTGACTCTGGAGGAGTGAGAAAACAAGAAAATATCCAACATAGCCCGCCTCATCCGCCCCTCTTTATATAGAGAGACCATCTCCAGTTTAAGAGATAAAAGATCATTGCCGGACCCACTTTCTAATACGAGTGCAGGCTTCAAAGCCAAGCGAGCATAAGCATAGGAAAAGGAGGCGAGGAATCAAATTTGTAGCCCGTTTGGGGTCTCCGAAGACCCAGGGAGCATTTATTACCGTATTCATTCGACTGTTTAGGCAGAGGCGCAGACCCATTTGTGCACTGGAAAGAGAAGATTTGGCCCTTCCCTTTATTTTTGTCTGTGAAACGGATCATTGACCCTGACTCCAACTCGGATTGACTGTCTCGCATTCTCCAGGGACAAATTAATGGAGACCTATCAGTTAATTAACAAACCTTCACTCAAGGCACCACCATCATATTAAACGCGGGCTCGGTACTACGACTGAGTACAAGTTGGGGATGGGGGACAAAATAGAGAGAGAAACAAACGAAATGGATTGAAATGTTCTTACGCTGCTCCTTCGGGTCACAGCAGACAATACAGCCAGCCATTCCCTAGGAAGAAACTGAACTAGCGAATTATGGCCATGTTAATCCCAGGTGCTATTTCTGTTCGCCACAAGTTACTGAGCCAGTGCATAAATTGTGCATAACACATACTTATTCTCACGTGTATATACAGACTGGAACTATGTAAATTAAAACTCTGTGGACTAATGATACTTGTGATCATTTGCAATTTTGACCAATTCCATTCCTTCTCTTTAGCCACAAGTTACATTCCATAATTGTTTCATTTGTGTCAAAAAACAAAGTTCTAAAATGCCTGATCTGCAATAAGCAGAATAGGAAACTAGCATCTGCTCCCCTTTCAACTTAGCTATTATCTCTTCACCCTTGTCACCAGGCTACTTTTGCTACAAAGTAGATCCATCGAAGTGTATAAAACGATTTATTATGAGGTTTTAGCTTCAATTTCCACAACACTTCACCGAAACATTTACATGGATTCTTTCTTTTTAAAATCCACACAGTCTGGGTTAACAAACCCCACAATTATCACGTAATAAACCCAGTTACAACACGATCACACAAACAAACAAACACGAATATTTCGCTCTGGGCAGCCTTTTCTGATGCTCTTATTTCTTGTACAAGCAAATAAACCCAAAGAAACGCGACGAAAACGTAGATGCAAACATATGGGTAACATCATTTAACAGAGAGGTCCTTGAAAAATTGTGAAGCCTCACCTAAGTCTCCACCATTGGGTTTTCCAACACTTCAAGAGTGAGTGAGAGAGAGAGAGTGAGTGAGTGTGTGTTTGTGTGTGTAAGAGGCAGAGACAGTATACACACACACACACCGAATGTTAAGTTTGAAAGCAATTTTATATACAACAGCTGAGTTCAGTTCTGTGTGCTGGTCAGTTGGCTGTACCTCATATCAGAGGGCATTTGCAAATATACCAATATGGAGATGGACAATAATAGGAAATATCTATCTAATACGGGCCTGATCCGTATTTCATGGGCACTCCAAAATTTCCACTAGCTTTTGCTCCTCTGTGCACCTGCTAGTTGATATACATATACATGCAATGTTGTGTACAGTTCACAGGTATAAACATGTAGGCGTTACATGTCTATATAGTAAGACTTGACTGGGTAGATTTTGATCCTGTGGGTGTCACAGTACACAGCATGACCCCCCACACCTCAGTTTCTCTCCCCTAGCCCCAGACACGCACACTAGCATCACAGCACCTCACCATCCTAGCATATCATTGTTTAGGAACGGGGACGACGGTGCAAATAAATCAAACGTTCCCCTTTCATGTGAAGGAGCTAGAAGGGAAATCCAGTGGGAATGTCAGACTTGAAAGGGAGAGACATATTGCACTGGAAAGAAACAAAAAATACAAGGTGTGATGTGACCTGTGATATTATGTATCTGCACATACGTATTGGAATGGGCTTTTCCTGGGCAAGCAGCTACACAGCTCTGAGATCCCTGTCTGCCTTGCCCCCCTCCCCTCCCACAGCAGTAATCGCTGAGGCTCACCTGCTAGCCTGAGAGCAGACATTCTCTGGAATTCTGGCTCCTGAAGCCACTTCCACATCCTCCGAAAGGTCTCCCGGCCGGATTTGAGTTTGCTCCAGGGCTTGGGGTTCCTCAATAGGTCTGAGAGGGTCCCTTGAGACCGGCACAGCACCCTCTGGGCGAAGATAGCCTGGGGGATGCTGTACCGTTTGAGCTCGGTGGTGATCCTCTGAGCTACTTCTTTGGTATTGATTTCTTCCATTTGCCCTGAATTACTTCCACTGTTGACCTGCGAACCAGTGACCGAAGGGTTTTGTTCCCTGGCAGAGCCCAGAATCTGCCCGTGACTCTGGGCATTCAGGTGGGCATGAGGGTGATGCGGGATCCCATTGATAGGCACCATGCCAGCGGAGGTAGGGGTAAGATGTTGGTCCCCATGCCTGCCCAGCATGGCAGGGTGGTGGGCTTCGAATCCGTTCGGGGTGAGCATTTTCTCGGCAGGCATGGGGGCACTGGGGTGAGCGTAATGAGGCAGCCCTTGCTGGGAGTTGTGGATGCCCCCCAGGCCTGATCCAGACAAAGGGGAGAGGCTCTGCCCCATGCCGGTAACATCCTTATGGTAAGGGGTGTAGAGATTGTTCATAGAAGCCAGACCCCGCTCGTCCCTCATGAGGGTGAAGCTGCCACTCACATTCCCAGGGATCCGCTGGTGGTGGTGGTGGTGGTGATGGTGGTGGTGATGGTGAGGGAACTTGTCCGAGACGGTGGAGATGGGAGGTAGAGGTTGCAGAGGGGTTAATGTGGTGTAGGTGCTGCTCATGCTCATCCCGGGGGGTGTCTCGCAGGCCATGGTCATGGTGGGATGCAGGGGTCCCGTCAGAGCGTGGTCAGGAGGCCGGTGGTGGTGGTGGTAGTCGCCACCGTCCAGGATGGAAGCCATGCCCATGGAGCGAGGGTGGGCTGGCAAATGATTGCTGCGATGGGCCACCGAGCTCCTGTGATGGGGGCTGCTGCTCATCAGATCGGCCGTGGTTGGCACCGGCTCATGGCTCACCCCGTGCAGATCGCCAATGTTCTCCATCGTCAGCTGCGCGTTCATTGTTATTCGGGCAGGCTTGTGGACACCACATCTATCTGGTCTGTGGTTGGAAAGTCCTAGGAGGTCTTCACGTTGGAGGCATGCAGGATTCCACCCCCAGTGGAACGGATCAGGCCCTTGGGGCGGGGGGGTTGGTTGGGCTTTCTCTTTTGTGTGATTTATTATTTTTTTTCGTGATGGTCGATCAATTTTAAGGCCCCCGTTCTTTTAAAACAGCCTCAGCAGCCCCAGTAGGTGTCTGGTCGCGTCCCTCGCCATCTCTAGCCATGTCTCTTACTGTTTCAATGTCTTTGGCCACAGCTCCTGCTGCTGCAGCTGCTGCTGCTGGTAGAGAGCAGGCATGCGCGCTGGGGGCCCCATGCACACCCCCTCCCCCTCCTTACACTCACACACACACACTCCTGCCCGTGACATCACCATACATATTAAGGAAGCAGGACCGTCTCTCCTTCCTATCTAAGCCCGGCTCTCTCCGCTCCCAAGCTCCGGAGAAGCCCCTCCCGGGAAGGAGAGAGGGGGGGAAAAGCCAGCGCTCAGCCCACAGGCAGCGAGCTGCAAAAGTCTGCATGTCCCCGTCAGCAGATTAGATGGCTGCGTACGGGAAAACGAGAACAACCCCTCGGCTGCGCAGAGCACAAAGGAGCTGTTCTGGAGCGGGGGCTCTTATGCCTGTCAGAAACAGACCCTGGCCTGGCACACGCGCCCCTGGGCGCTGTCTGTAGGCTGTGCATCCCCCCCCAGCTGTTTTGTGTGGCCCTTCACATCGATCGCACCCCTCCCTCCAGCGATCTGACCCTAAACGCCCCAGCCACCAAGAGAAGCTGGAGGTGAGGAGCAGGGCGAGCTGCAGCTTGGCTCTGGTCTCCCACACCCAGGCCGGTACCAGGACTGCAGGTTGTTCCCCAGGGGCTGGAGGTAGATGTGCTGCTCCCCGGCCGAGGACAGCCCCCACGGCGCTTTAACCCGGGATGTAAACGGGACTGTAGATCCCCAGCTTGTTCAGTGCGCTGCAGGCGAGCCCCTCACCCCCGCCCCCCATAACCCATCACCTCCACCCACACGGCAACCTCAGCTGGGCTCGGGAGGGAGGGAGGCTGCTCAGGGTCCGAGCTGCAGAGCGGTGGGTCTCCCTGCCTCTCCCCGTCGCCCTTCCCTCTAGGTGCGGGAGACGCGCGAGAGCTTCCCTGTGTAATTAAAGCGGCCGGTCCCTCCCCTTTGGTGACTTAGCATTTTTAGTGAGCGAGCCTCCTTAAATTGAATTTTAATATTAACTTCCGGGTTTCCTCAAGTCAACACATCAAGGTGAAAAATCGCAGCGTCCCAGCCAGCCAACCAACAAAAGGCAGGCAGCTGCGGGACTCACCGGCAAAGCCGCGCCGCGCTCCCAGTGGCTCCGGGAGTGTGAGCCGCCCCCTGGATGGGGCCGCAGCCCGGAGAGCTGGGCTGTTCACACGTGTCCCCTCCGCTCTCCCCCAAGGGAAATACAATGGGGGAGGGGGGAGAGGGATCGCAACTGGGGGGCCGCAAGGCGACCCCGTGTGAGGCATCTCTGCGCGCCTCGCTCCCTGTTGCCCGCAGCTCTTTGCTTCTCGCTAGGGAAACTTTTATTTTAAGTAGCCGGGAAGACACATTTGGTGATCGTGTTTCATATTATCTACTTTCACTCCCCGATCCCCAGCTCCCCTCCTCCGCTCTCCCCCTCCTATCTTTTCTCCCCCCATCCCTCCGAAGCCCCGCAAGACAAGCAGACTGCAGCTCTCCAGGAGTAGCTCAAGTTGGCAGCTTTTCCAGTCCTTGCGACCTGCTGGGACTAAACGGGAGCCGCACCCCCAGACCTCTCTCCCAATCCCTCCCCATTTCAGGGAATGAGCTCAGAGCGAGATGGGGGGCGGGTAGGGCGGAAAAAATGTCAACTGTCCGGCTTGTGAAAACCGAGCATTTGTAAGGACGCTCCAACTACCACATGCCGCTGTTTTTTCCAAAGGGGAAGAAAGAAAGAAAAAACTTGTTAGCTAAGGTGCTTTTCTAGCGGAAGAAAGGACAGATGTGCCTATTGTTTGTCCATTAACAATAACGAACCAAGCCAGTCAAAATGTGGCTTCTCTCTCCCCAAAGCGAGCCGCGGGAGGGTGGAATTATGACACTCTACATTATATCTGAACCGATCTATGGGGAAATAACACAACTGATTAGGAGAAGCCAGGCTCGGCTTCGCAATAGTATCTACATAACTGTGCTGGGGTGGAAGAAAATAAAGGGAAGGAAATTAAAATGATTTCCTTCCATGCTATCAGATTAGCTCCCAGCCCTGCTTAGCTGACAAAGGCACCCTCGCATGGTGTATGTTTTTTTTTAAACGGGACTTTTTATATTTATTCACTGCACGTAAAAATAATGTATTTAAACCTGTCTTCAGCCCCCTGACGTTAACGGGTGTAATGGCCAAGTGAGACGGAGACCTGGGGAGAAGGGTGTTTTATAATGGTGCACACAGCAGCTTCACGCCTGAACTGCTGACAGCACAGTGATTATTTACAAATACATGCAGATTAGAGCAATGTTAAGGCTAAGAATGAGAGTGCTTTCTGGTCAGCCCTCCCTCTCCTGCCCGCCCCAGACTAATGGGTGCTCCTCCGTATCGTCTGTAGTACAATCCCAACCCACGTCTGGTTAATTAAAGCAGGAGTAGCAACCTCAACTAGGAATGTCTTTTCACTTGTGATTTCAGTTATACCGACGTGGGACAATGAATTAATATAGTTTAATAGTCGTACTCAAACTAAAAAAACCCTCTACTCCTAGCTGGGCGTATTGTGCCCCTAACATGACTGGCCCCGGTTATGATGCCAAGGTAAATGTGTATGGC
This sequence comes from Trachemys scripta elegans, assembly GCF_013100865.1. Lineage (NCBI taxonomy): Eukaryota > Metazoa > Chordata > Testudines > Emydidae > Trachemys > Trachemys scripta. The sequence continues at coordinate 62,588,824 of NC_048307.1, read as the reverse complement.
CCATTGCAGCGTGTGTCTTCTTGCGAGACACTTCTATCAGAGATGCCCCATCGCTGGGCTAGAAATAATCATTAGAGGTGCTTGAGCACCTGCAGATCCCATGGAAGATCAGAAGGTCTCTTGCAGTGCAGATTTGTTTGTATCAAGTCCCTTCAAAGCAACGAGATTGTTATGTAATGAGAAGGCTGTTGATCTAAAATGTATTCAGTGTCAAGTAGTTCCCAGCATTTTGGTCGCAGGAGTAATGTACATGAATACGATACTTCTATTATCTTCAAAACAGATCTTTTGATCTGACATGATGTCAATAGAACCATTACAATACAGATCTTACCATGAAATCAGTGAGCGTTTTACAGCAAAAATAAATATACGATGTGTATCAACCCTTGGATGCGATTTTGTGTAGCCAGAACATGTGGTAATAACATGTTGCTTCCTCAGATTTCCAGGGCTAATCTAAGAAATTTGGAATAATGTGTCAAAGGGTCATCTAGCAATTTCTGTATTACACCACTGCTCTTTATGAATTCTTAGACTCTCGGAGTCACATATGTTATTTTGAGAAAACATTCCCCCCAACCCCCAGTGGGTTGCTTAGATAGTCTCCCTGTCAATGCAGAGTCATCCCTGATTGATGTTTACTAGCGCTCCCAGTTCATTCATCCTTCAGAAACTGCATACCAACAGGACCACAAGCTTTCTACGTTTGTTATGGCGATATCCTGAAAGGAGTTTGGTTGACCCAAAAGAGGCAGATTTAGCTAGATGCATCCATTATTCAAATGTTTCCATCTGAAACAGGAGGCTCTGTTATAACGTATCTACGGTGGATAGATGTGTTCTAACCTGACAAAATGAAGCTGTCTAGATAGAATTGTTGGGCAAATCGTTGGTCTTTCTCTTGTTCAAAGTACACTTCACTGGGTACATAGGTTTGTAATAGTAGCAATGACTGAAATTTGCCCTCATCCTTTCCCATCCACCCGTCTCGCTGGAAAATGCATCACATCAAAGGCTCTTTTATATTGTGAAATCTTGACGTTACCTCTCAGTTATAAACAGCCAGTCTTGGCTACCAATATCAATGCAATCAAGCCAGTCTCACACATATTCTGAGGTCATGTGAAGACAGAAATAGGGGTGAACCCAGAACAAAATAAGCCACCCCTCTTTTGAAGCGACTTGAAAAGTAAATTATCGGATCATTTGGAAATGTCTCCTGCTAGAACTTTATTCCAAGGGTTTTGTGGAAATTTTCCCCGCCAACATTTTGTAAACAACTGTGGAAAATGGTGTATTTAGAATCAAATGCGGACCATATTAATTAAGATGAAAACAAACCCACTTGCTAAACAAATATTAAGCATATTTTATAAAAATCTTTCATACGGTATTCCTAGAAAAGAACCTTCTACTACCTTTATAGTGCATATTTTGTGAACAAGGAGTCACCGTAGGTTTGTGGTGTTTGATCTTTAGACCAAATCCTTGGCCAAAACAAAGGAAAATGATCTGACCTTTCATTTGCTATTCTGAAAGTACTGTCAGAAGCCAGTGGAAAAGAGGGTGCCTCGAAAATAAAGGGGGGTGATGCTCCAATAAGGTAAATCGCTCAATGTTCCTGCAGGCACGTCAAAATTTTCGAGCAAGAATAAAGCACAGGACGATAATAAAACAAAGTAGCTAGAAACACATGTAGGACAATGTTCTGCACGTACATAGAGCTGTTCCTCTGTACAGCTCAAAGGGCTTTACAGAGGTGAGCAAGCTTTATTACCCTCATATTACAAAGGAGGGAACTAATGCCCAAAGCACAGGCAGAGCTGAGACTAGAAACCAGGCCTCCGGACTCCCTGTCTGGGACCCCCACCGCAGGCCCAAGGCTGTCCCCCAAAGCTGACCCCTAATTTAACCGTAATCAAATAAAGCCAGCAACATTGAACTGATCTAACGGACATAGCCAGCAACATGACTTTAACATAAGCAACCTAGTTCAGAAGCAGAGTGAGGGTGAAATCCTGGCCCCGGACTGCAATGGGGGCAGCGTTTCACCCAAAGGCGTGGAATGGACCAGCTCCCCGCTCTGGGCTGCAGGGGGCAGAAGCTGGGGCTCTGACTCAGACGTTGGCCTGCAGGTGATTTACCCGCCACACTGGCACGAAGGGGTAAAACTACTCTCCCAGCTGGGACACTCCAGAGCCAAGCACCGCCTCAAAGCCCTGCAGCAGCAGCAGGACCGCGCCTTAACACGGGGGCCTCCAGGGGACTGGCTTTATTCTCCTGTGACAGGGTGGCTGGGCTGATGGAAACACGCGCGGGGGAAGGGAGGACAGATGAAGGGTGTTTTCTGGCTTGCAGGCTCCTTCCTTCATCTCCCTCTTTTATCCTTTCCTTCTGTTCTAGCTGCCCGCAGTTTGTCCGCTGCGCTGTATTTCCTCTCGCTCTCCCCTATGGCCGCCCTTTCCTTGGCGCCATCTCCCTGTTTGCCGGAGTGCAAACGACCCCGTCCCATCCTTACGCTTTGCTCCTCTTCCCTGCCCAGCTCCCCGTGACCCCTCGCCATTCGCCCTGCTCCTGCGGTGCCCCTCGCTCCATTGTCTCCTCCTCTAGCCTGCCTGGTCTTGTTCTCCTTCCTACAGCCCCCCGCGCTGCTCCGCCTGCCTCGTTTGTCCCTTGCTACTCCCCGCTCTGGCCTTCTCCTCTCTCCTTCCACAACCCTCCCCTCCCACCATCTCGTCTCTCTCCACCCCTCCGGCCACAGTCCCTCCCTCCATCTCACCTGCTCCCTGTTTTACTTTCTTCCCTCTCCTCTTCGTGCTAATCTCCCTCTGGTTCCCACATCTCTCTTCTCCTCCAGAGGGCTTAGCCTCCACTTCTCCTTCCTCTGGAGTATTTCTCGGCTCCCTAGCGCTGCACAACACGAGACACATGCTTCTCGCCCATCACCGCAGTACCCGGGCGCTTCCTGTGGAGCGTAGGACTAGATGCGCCAGGGCAATGTCCACAAAGGGGAGGAATCTGTCAGCAGACACCCATCCCGGGGTGAAAGGTGGAGGCCGTGGTCTGCTGCCTGAGACCCCATGGGGTATACCACAGTATAGCAGGGGGCTGGCAACATGGTTTAGGGGCAAGGGGCGCAGCATGGCTGCAAACGGTGCTTTGTAACAGGCCTCCCGTTGTCTATGTGTGCTAGGCCGTCAGTACAAGAAAACGGATCCACCCCTTAGCCAGCTCATTGCCTAGAGGAGCCCCGCTGAAGGGGATGAGCCTTGGAGCACTTCCGATAAAGCAATCTACACTCCATACGCTGGTCTAAATTATGTCAAGCGCAGGAATGGCTAAGGATCCGATCTGGTGCCGAAGCACTACAGTTAGGCCCATTACAGTGGAAAACGCCTACGTCCGTATCTACACAGAGACATATGGGAGCTCAGCACTGACTATATTTGTCAGAAGTGTCTGTCTGATAATACCGGCCATATCCAGATCCGCAGACAGTGATCCATGGGAATCAAAGGGTGGAGCGGGCGACATTGACCTCTGCCTTGATCACGCTCGTAGAGCTATCGATACATTGAGGATTCCATGTAGGGATGTTCAAAAGGGGAGACATGAGGCCTTGTGAGCCGGACACCAAATGAACTGAGCGGTTACAACGCAAAGACTCCCAAAAGAGAGAACAGCGTGATTCTGAATACGGCTAAGGAGAGGATAAAATGCAGAGTAAGCGTAGAGGAAAACTTTTCCTAATGAAAAGTAGCTGATACACGTGTTTAGTATAGTCATCTCTCAAAGGCAAATATTAGAGCTATTTGAAAAAGTCAACATTCCAAAGTGATTGGGGCTGCTTTATTCATTCTCTAGAAAACTGATTACAAGATTGTATTTGTCAGAATTCAGTCCTACCTCAACAGATGGCGGAAAGCCATCAGTTACTCTGACAGTTTTATTTTCCCTTCCCGTCTGAAACCCCTTACATTGTACTAGTACTTACATCTCAGTCCTACATAATTTTAATATCTTTATCTTAATCTTTAATATCTTGCTATCCCCCCCCAAAACCAGAGTCTATGCTAAAAAAACCTGCTACACCTCTCGTAATACCTGTAATGTTAAGGTAAAAGCTATCTCCATTTCTAATATTGATGGACAGAGAACAAGAACTATCGAAGTTGCAGTTTGCGCAAACAATGGATCTGAAGCTCAATTAATGATTTCAGAAAGTTTTTAGGTTTAATTAAAAATAAATAGGAAAAATTCAGAGCAGAAAGAAATGAAAAATGCAGAATCTGGTGTTTCACAGGAGCAGCACTATAGTGATGTTACCAGTCTAACTGAATCCCAACTTTTCTGTTTTATAATTAAACTATAAACTCTGTCCTGCCTGCAGCCAATTATTGAATCAAATTTGTCTTAAAAAAGGAGAGAATGTTTTTATGAGAAGGTTTCAAGAACTGTTTGACACTCTAATGCCTCAACATGACTGACATTTAAAATACGAACATGTAAATTAATTCATAGTCTGCATTTATTCTTTTGTTCGTGAAAAAATGCAACGAAATGGCCCCGATTTTTTAAAAGTTGTGAAGGGTTGGTACTGTATGGGTACAGTCATTATTTTTCTATGAAGATTTCTGGGCCAGAGAAATATAGGACACAGTTTACTCCCCATGTGTCTGTGCTGTTAACATCGGAGAGTGTAAACAGCTCCCAGGATCTAGTGTGTCAATAATCCATAGATCACAGCACCCTAGTCACACAGCCACTCTGGTCTCAGTAATCCACAGCAGTGTATGGTATCAACTATCTATAGATTAGGGTCCGGGTAGTGCTGGATAGGGGTCTATTGAGATCCCCTTCTTCATGGAAGGATCATAAAGTGATGTAAATGAATCTCAGAGATCGATTTCTCTGCTCCCCTCCGCCCGAAATGAAAAGGAAACTGAACACAAAAATCCATCGACTAGCATACAAACCAACAGACCGAGAGAGTTTCCTAGCCCTACACCTAACGCAGCTCCTTTGACAAAGGCCTGTTTTACAGCGGTCTGCAAAGCCTGGGCATGGGAGATTCTAACCTACCACTCCCTGGCTGACCTGCCGGGGGTTAGACATTTTAGAATACATTTCCCTGCTTTAGGAGGTTTAAATTAAAACCACTGAATCTGACCCCGAGGGAGTCCTGCTCTGTGGGGTTTCACCTTTGAAATGCTTAAAGTTTGTGACGTTTAAGGGAGCCTAAACCTAGATAGATCTTGCCAAAGAGTGAAAGAGAACCCTTGAAACAAATCATTTTGGTGCTCTAATCAATTACACGTCGTGTAGCCAAGTACCATCTATTTAACAGAATAATCGTTACCTCGCTTAAGTCTTTATTTGATCAGCAGAGAGGACTTAAAATCCAACTTTGCTTGTTTGAATTCTGGTGTGAGTGTGTGTGTGGTTTAAATCCAAGAGAACGATGCAATGAAACATCCATCATCTCTCCCTTTGACATTAACAAATACAGCGCGGGTTGTAATAATTATTTAGCAGCCTGTAAGCTGTAGCAAATTAAGAAGGGGAAAAGAGACAGGAAGAAAAGAGAGAGAAAGGACAGTTAAACGGCCTCCCTGGGCGAGCCAGGTCTGACCGTGGGGCCGGGCCTACCCGCAGCAGAAGAGGAGGGGCTGTGTGTGCAAATGTAGCGAAGCTAAAGACGGCACAAACAAATTGCAAACAACCCGGGAAGCTGAAGCACAACAGAGAGGAGGGGGCGGAGGGATCCATTAAAATATGTTGGAGCGGATTTGACAGAGGCCTGTGTTTTGTGAAGGTTTCTGAAACGAGGCCGGCTTTTCTGCTTCTCTCCCTTGTAAGCGATGTTTATTCTCTGTCGTGGCCAGATGATAAAAAGGCCCCTTTGCTCCCCTTGTGTTGGTGACAGCTTGCAGTGGTCAGTGGATGGAGATCTCGCCCCGTTCCAAAGGGGAACATGTCAAAGGTGACGCTTGAAGACTCCAAAAGCCAACAGCTGCCAGGAGGAGATTAACTTTTCTAGACTTTCCCCTGTTGAGCTTCTTGGAAACTTGCCTGGTGACGAAAACAGATACATCTGTCATAGGCAGCTCAGAGAAAGGGGCGCTTTCAAAGGCTGGGACAACTGGTGGCATCGCCATGAAACCCCCCGATGTACACAGAGTAACTAGGAGTTCAGTTCGGGGGGTTGTGTCGCACAACTTTGTGGGGCTCGTTTGATCGACGCCGCAAAACGCTAAGGGGTTGTGTTAACCCGGGGAGCGTAGTTAGAGAGGCGATCATTTCTCTCCGGTCTTTAAAATCTCCTACCGAGAGCACTTTCAGGAAGGGAGGGATGGAAATGGGCAGAGGGGCAGCTACAGCTAGGGAGCGCTGGGAAGGTCCTAGGCTCAGAGCTTCTCTCTTCCCCACGCGTGGCCACGCACACAGACACATTCTCTCTCACGTCTACACACTCATGCCCACCCATATACACAAATCTCCCCCCTCCCCGCCGGCGTTGTTGATCAGGCAGCTGAACAGCTTTGAAAAGCGCACACACTTTTTGGCCCTCCCCGGCCCTCTCCACCCCCCCCCTTCTTCCCGGTACAGTTGTACATTAAACCATCCCAAACGGGGGGGAGGAGGGGAAAGCCATTTTGGCCATTGGCTTTCTCCCATTAATGCACTAGGCTCCCCCCTCCCCAAACAGTGTCAATATTCTGAAGTGGCATTAATGAACATTTAAAAAGACATCCTGGGAACCCGAATGAAAGCGTGGTGGGGCTGGCAGCGCACGCTACATCTGTTCCCATTCTCAGAGTGGTCGATATTTGTCCTGCACGCTCCTGGCTGTCGGGCTTGCGAGGGGGGAAAGGACTCTTTTTGTTGGGAGGCACTCAAGCGGCCGTGATGCGGGTCGCAAAGCTCCCCTTTGCCTGTCGGAGTTCAGGAGCAAATGGCCTTAAAGCGCCTTGCGCGCTTAGCGCAAAGGGTGCGCAGTCAAACCCGCAAGTGAAGGAGAAGCTGGGTGGGAAGATATTGTGCTAAAAGTTAATTGCTTTCTCCCGCAGTATTCACACCAAGAGACCCGCAGTGCAGCGTTTACCCATCCCACCAAGTCACCGCTGTATTTCACCCAAGAGGGCATTCATTATTCCTTAGATTATAGGCATGAGGCTCGCAAATCACTTCACCCATTCTGGGTTTAATGTAGGATCACGCTATTCCCCACCCCCA